>NC_135220.1:3645215-3895215 GCF_052324685.1 Brachyhypopomus gauderio | reverse complement strand
TGGAGTTGCTTAAAGAATATTTAAAGAGCTGAAGCATGGTATAGATCTAGGTGTCCAGGAAAGAAATAAAGTGAATGTGTGTGCGCGTGTGTGTATGTGTAGGTGTGTGCATGCACATGTGTGTGTGCATGTGTGTGTGTGTGTGTGTGTGTGTGTACCCTACCTTACGCCTCATCTCTGGTTTCTCTTCAGCATAAGGTTACTCAATGCATGCTTTAATAGAAGAGGTGACTGGTGGCAGCAGTGACTCTACTGTGCTGGACCACAGAGGCACAGCCACACACTCTGAAGAGCCCTGTCTTGTCTGCATGGTACAGTCTGAGGGGATTTTCCCCACTGCAGGTGGGTACACCGTGCAGACTGTGAGAGTGGTAGCACCTCTAGTATGGTGTTATTTCATCTGAATGGTTGTTGTGTTGCATACTGCATGTCCTTCAGTGTGTCATATACCTGTTTGTTGGAGGAACGTGGGAACAGCAGATAGCAGATTTATGGTACTTTAACCCATTCATAAAGTCAAGCACAGTTATCAGCAGTTACTTTTATACACCATTTTTTAAATGATTAAATATATAATGATTTTAGCTGTTTCACTGTTACCTTTTATTATATTTGTACATTATGGAGTATTTCTAAGACTTTTACTCATTCATTTTGTAAATAGCAGCAGACTATTTTGGTTCGACCTTCCGCAACTAAACGACATCTTGACTCCTTCCTGAATGACTGACCAGCGGCCTGACCAATGACCAGACTGTTTTCCAAATTGTACTTATAAAGAGAAGCTGGTTAAAAAGCAGTATATTTGCATCAATGTATTTACAGTAATATATTTACAGCAGTGCATTTACAGCAGCATATTTACATCAGTGTATTTACAGCAGGATATTTACAGCAGCATATTTACATCAGTGTATTTAAAGCAGGATATTTACAGCACTGTATGCTGAGAACAGGAAGCTTCAGTTCACAATCACACCTTGAGTTTCTCCTCTTTCCTCTTTCGTTCTTCTCCTCTCATTTCCTCGCCTCTCATCTCACCTCATTCTCAGTCTCTCATTGTCTCAGTTATCTCCCTTTTGTCTTATCTGTACCTGTAGAGGGACTGAGGGCTTATTTTAGGTGTACTTGATTAAATATCTTTATATCCTGTTGCTGACCAGTGATGGTTTTCTTGCTAGTTTACTACTGGTAAACTCGTTTTTATACTACTGATATTACTAGTAAACTAGTCTGTATACTCAGTAGTATTACCAACACTCTTAACGATGCAATTTTAGTGAATTGTCTCACTTCACACTGTAATGAACAGAATTAAATTAATCACAGGTGGTGAATGAAGTTGGCTGCAGTGTGTTAATCTGAGTGGCACTGCTGATGCCATATACAGTAACGGATGGAGGAAGGCTTTTTTCACTGTACTTCATTTTAAAATAATCAACTATTCTCTATGCTGTGTTAATGTCTGTGCTGTGTTGTTCTCTACGCTGTGATGTTCTCTGTGCTGTGCTGTTTTCCACACACACACACACACACACACACACACACACACACACACACACACACACACACATATATATATATATAAACACGCACACCTTCCTTTAACACACTTTCATGTTAAATATACACATACCAGTTATTTCTTTTATCAGATAATGGATACATGTCAAATTCAGTAGTCAGTATCCTGATTCTGTAAGTGTTCGTGTCTACCATTTAATCTAAATACAGGAACAACATTTGTTTTCCTTTTGTTGCATAAAGCATTTAACATTTCTGTTGGCACTACTAACTTCAGAGCTTTACAAGACAGTGCAGGTCAGTAGAATAGTAAGTGAACTGGAGGAGGGGTGTTTGTTTTCCTTAAGGGTGTCCTCTACTGTCACTAGACCAGCAGTTAGTCTGCCTCTCTCTCTCTCTCTCTCTCTCTCTCTCTCTCCCCCCCCCCCCCTCTTTCTCTCTCTCTCCCCCCTCTCTCTCTCTTTCTCTTTCTTTCTGTGTGTGGGTCTGAGGCAGGTGCATTTTGATGACATGGTTGACCTCCTTTAATTTTTTTTATGTGTAGCACTCTGTAGAATAGTTATCACCACAAAGCAGTCTGGGGCTTTGATGGACGGGTCGAGGGAACTCCCTGCCCTGGCATGAATGAAGCACCTGGCACCTGTAGATGCCTTATCAGACCACATGGTGGCACAGGCACGAAGGCGTTGTCTCCATGCCACTGACGGTGCACCTGAGTGATTGTCGGAGAAAGGATGGAGTGACGGCACCAACATTGACATTTATAGCGTTCAGCCAGTGCCTTTGTCCACAGTGACTTAGAGAAGAGCTTTGTTGTGCTTCACAGAGCTCCTGTCCCTCAGAGACAAAATGAACTACAGTGAGACAAGCCTTCCTCCATCACTCAGTGAATACGGCATAAGCATTGCTTACACACTCCGTCTAACTTCTCTCCTTGCCTGTCATTCTGCTCGTAACTGTGTGAAGTGAGAAAATGAGAAAATACAAGCAGGATAAGGTGTATCATCATTCATCTCTTAGACTTAAAGATGGAGACTGTATCTGCATCTCAAACACTGACAGGACAGTTATTCCACAGCTGAGCAGCTCCACAGGAAATAGCAGTCAGATGATAAATGAAGGAGTGTTCCCCTATCACCAACATTATGGTTTAACTTAATTAGTAGAACATTTTTATCTATTTAATATTCAGGCCATGGACCATGAACAGTCTCCATGGTAAACTGTGTTACACAGCGAATCTTTTTGTCATTTAACATGTAATATCATGTAGCTTATGTAGCTTCTCTATAGAAATCAGTTCACATAAAATACCTGCCAATCAAGGAACCGGGAAGTAATAACAGGGAACGTGTAGCACCTCAGCATGTGTTGTACATTACCCCAGAACCAATGGTGGAATGGCGCAAAGGGCAATAACAAAACAAATGCATTTGCCCTTTCCTCATGGCGGCCATGACAGTCATTTTTTATGCTTGTGTGTTCGGCAGGCTGGCTTCACACACAGAGGGGTTTATTGTGCTTGCATCTTCTACTTTGTCACATGATTTGGAATAAGAACACGTTGAAAATGGCAAAGAACCTTTGAGAATGAGCTCCTCGAAGCCGTGTTCGCCCGACACTGTGACAGCTCATTAAGTGCAAAACCCCTCAAGAGAAACGCTATGGAAGGCCTTGTATTGTCACCCGAAGATGAAAACTTTCATACATACTTCAACCAGTAATGCAGTGTACAAGTTTATAACTATACACATAAAGTGTGCAGAAATGTATAAAAATGGTTTTATTCATTAATTACCTAGAACCCACAAGGAAGATTGTTCCTCTTCAAGTACAGAATACACACAAAATACACTGTGACTAATGAAAAACAATTGTGTGGTCAGGATTATGAAGTTCACACTGTTCTCCCATTGTTACTCTGAAATTACGCCAACACACTGTCTTCGTGTGGCTGTAAGTAAACTTGTACTCACAAGCAGAAACAAAATTGCTAATCCAGATGTCATAGGAACAAACTAGACCATGAAGGTCAAGTTCGTAGCAAAACTATAACAGCTATGACAGGAAAAGCAGGTAGGCTAACAATATCAAACAAACACTAAACATATAAAAGCAACTGAAAGGAACTGCTGTGGATATCTGAAGAGATGCTTTCAAGATCTTTGCAAGTTTGTACAAGTCCAGTAAACACCACCCAGCTCCCCACCATAGACCCAGTCAACCTCCCCTGTGGTTCAGCCAATCATAAGAATCTATGAAAAGGAAGTGTGAAGCCTCTTCAAAAGACAAATGGTCAGGAGAGCTCCAGCACCTGCCGTGACATCCCAAACATGTCTGAAATCTGTGTTGAGCAGTAGCGAACCATGACCATTATACCTGCCCCCCCCCCAAAAAAAAAAAAACATTCCTCTCCTAATTAACTGCAATAAAGAAAAAAAAACTGAGACGACATTACAGCTTTAGAAACGCAATAAACAATAATATCTGTACTAGATAACTATAAAAACTGCAAAATAAGGTTCCAACAAAATAAGGTTCACAGCTCCGTGTTCCTCGGGAGCGGAATATGTAAACAACGAGCACGAGGACATCAAAGGAATGAATCGAAACTAGCTAGCGGTGGTACCCTAACGACAGCTAGCATCTCCACAGCGGGCGGAAATCATCATACAGTTAAGCTCGCCCACTAAGAGGGAAGATATGATTGGTCAATTTAACTGTCATTTGAAACTGATATTGCGCTGAATTATAACTGCCAGGCCCTCTGTAAACGAACAGCGGGCATCACAGTCCTGATAGAGGGAGACACAGGCTCACAGGCTTCCACTTAACCCCTTACCTTCCAACACAGATTGAATAGACACGGGTGAATAATTTATTTGCTTATATTTTTGTAATTGTTTAGATGTCAATTGTCAAACTGTAAGTAGATAAAATAAAATTGGATAAATTATTTTATATATATTTATGTTTTAAGAATATTTTTAGGCCCTCTGAGAGGGCGTAGAGGGCCCTGACGGTTCCCCACTGGTGCTGAGCAGGTAGCACCCATTTTCACACAGAATTTCAACAAGTTACTGGAGTTGTACATTGTCCCATCTTTCTTTGGTAGCTTTACCAATGTTCCCATACCCCCATCACCCACCCACCCACCTATAAATCCTGCAGCGACATCCTTCTTGTCTACTGATCCTGTAACAAGACCTAAATCTGAAAGTGTTCTTGCTTGCGAAGTTGTATTTTGATGGATTTAAAAGCTTTAGGTATGTAGCCAATTGTGGAAGAATAGGTTACTATTGCTAACAGAGTTATGGTTGTCTTAGATAGCTTAGATAACTAGAGGTGGAGGTTTCTTCAGATGTGCTCCACCTGTCAACACCAGACAGTACTGTCCACTGTCTGGAAAGACAGATCCAACACAAATATATAAGGACATAGTCAATTCTTTGTTGAGGTTTTTTTTAATTATATCTTAAGAGTCCAGTTTCAAAGGAACAGCACACATTATCCTGCTATGATGTCATGTCCTGGATCAATTAATCATTCCTTGCCTAATCTCACCACCAATCATGCCTAATCTCACTACCAATATTCACTGCTTTAGTTTTTTTTACCAGACTCATAGATGCACTGTAACTCCTCTTTCGTTTCATTTGCAGGTCTTGTTTTTTGGAGGTTACCTCAATGTGATGATTGTTCCTGTGAATCTCGGCGGACAAAACCAATTTAGCCAGTTAACCACTTTTTTGCTGAGCTGGAGTTCTGCGCTCTGTGATTCAGTGTCACCAGGGGCTGCAGATAACTGTTCGGGTGGAGAGAATGGAGGTGGCATTAGTCGACATTGAGAATGTGGAGGATATGAACAGCAATATGGATGACCTTGAAGATATGGTTGACCTTGACTACCTGAATGAAAAGGTGGTTTTGACACTAGATATTCCAGAATGTGGACTGGACACAAACCACATACACACCCCAAAACGTTCTCCCCATATGGAGAAAGGTCAGGAGACACCACCATCACCTGCTATGCCTCCTCACTGTAGGACAGGGCGTCCTAGCTGTGCTAGTTTAATATCCAATTGGAAGCTTTTATTGAACAGTGAGGGAATGCAGACTGAGACCATCTTCAGCAAAATGGCTAAAGATTACTATGAGGACCTGTTTGTGAACAAAAGAGGCCTTGATGATGATGATGACCAGAAAATCATTATCAACATTGCTGGTCTTCGCTTTGAGACACGACTGAAGACCTTGAACCAGTTTCCTGAGACATTATTGGGAGACCCTTCAAAAAGAATGGGCTACTTTGATCCAATGAGGAATGAATATTTCTTTGATCGAAATCGCCCAAGCTTCGATGGGATCCTGTACTATTACCAGTCAGGAGGAAGGATTCGTAGACCTGCAAATGTTCCCTTTGACGTTTTTTCAGATGAGATCATTTTCTATGAGCTGGGAAATGAAGTCATGGAACAGTTTCGTGAGGACGAAGGTTTCATCAAAGACATTGAGGTTGTCCTTCCTTCTAATGAGTTCTACAGACAGTTTTGGCTACTCTTTGAGTATCCTGAGAGTTCGAACGCAGCCCGTGCAGTTGCTCTGGTGTCCATCTCTGTGATTGCCATCTCTATCGTCATCTTTTGCATGGAGACTCTGCCTGAGTTTCGTGAAGATTTTGAGGTCTTTCCCACTGTGGGACTGCCTCTCAACCACACACAAAGTGTGGCTCTGTCAACCCCCAGTGCAACCCCAAATACAATCAACAACACCTTCTCTGACCCTTTCTTCATCCTTGAGACAGCTTGTATAATCTGGTTCTTCTTTGAGCTCTGCATACGGTTCCTGGTTTGCCCAAGCAAACGTGAATTCTTCAACAATATCATGAACATGATTGACATAATCTCCATTATCCCATATTTTGTTACTCTGGTAACCGAAACAGTGACAGCAACCGGAAACACTGTTAGTGGGCAAAACATGTCTCTGGCCATCCTACGGATCATACGTTTAGTGCGAGTCTTCAGGATCTTCAAGCTCTCACGACACTCCAAGGGTCTGCAGATCCTGGGCCAGACACTCAAGGCCAGCATGAGGGAGCTGGGCCTGCTCATCTTCTTCCTTTTCATTGGAGTCATCCTCTTCTCCAGCGCCATCTACTTTGCTGAGGTAGATGAGCCCAAAACACAGTTTGTTAGCATCCCTGATGGATTCTGGTGGGCTGTGGTCACCATGACCACAGTGGGCTATGGTGATATGTGCCCCATTACTCTAGGCGGTAAGATAGTGGGCACTCTCTGTGCCATCGCTGGGGTGCTGACCATCGCGCTGCCTGTGCCGGTCATAGTCTCGAACTTCAATTACTTCTACCACAGAGAGACGGAGCAGGAAGAAAAGAACCCAGTAGCCAGTATTGCTGATCAGGTTCCCAAATCAGGCAGTAATACAAATCAAGGGAGCAGCACAACTCTGAATAAGGTAAATGGGAACTCGCAAAGTGACAAAGCAAAAGAGTGAAACACTTGGTTTCAGACGGTACGTGTTTGTGCTAGATTGGCAGTTTTACCAAAGCAACATTTTTAAGTACAACATATTTTAAGTATACCTTTTGAAAACATATTCTAAAAATCGCCTTTTGTTAACATTACACAGTGGGAGCCCAGAAACAATTGTATTACTGTCCACATTAAAATATTGATTATCTCATAATTACCAGCAGCAGCCAAATCATAAACCACAAAATAAATTGGCTGATTCCAGAGTGAAATTAAATATTCAGATTAACAATTGAAATTCTGGAATTCTGTTTGGTAATTTCATAATAACAAACTAAAATTCAACACAATCTGTATATCATGTGTTCGTTCATATATAAGTTATACTTCACAATTTGTGTAACTTATGTCATTTTGCCTTATGTCTTATGTCATTTTGCCTTATGTGTCACGTTGTGGGGGGCCCCCTGCCGGTCGCCCCCGTTTACAGCGGCAGCGGCCCTGTTTTGGTCACGTGATGTTCGTCCCTCAGGTGGGCGGGACCCGTGATCCGTCTCACCTGAGGGTCGTTTGGTCGTCTATATATGTCTTGTCTTTGTACCAGTTGACTGCTGGTTATTATTTCCTTAATCTGGAACAATGCACGGGTTTTTGGTTTGCACACTTTCTATTAAACCATCCTCTTTCCCTGAGATTTGGCATGATCGCTTCCTTTTTAGTTGCTCACCCCTGCCCATCACATTATGTATTATTCTATGGTATTCTATGGTTCATTACACAGAATTAACTGTAATGTGACACTTATGTTATCAAGGACATTTTGTATAAAAAAATACTCATTATTTTAGTAAACGGATGTGGATTATTGTGCACAGTGTTGATGAAGGTAATTTCATTAGTATCAATATATATTTGTTAGTATGGTTATTTGTGTCTATTTCTGTATCAGAGTCAGGTATTACTTTTTAATAATAATTATTGAGAATGATGTGATTAAATGTTTTTAGATTATTAGACAGTGTTTTTCTGAAGCTTTACTATAAAAAGTCTGTTACCGTACAGACAGCGTTCCAGAGGAAAGTCTGAAGATCTTGTTTGATCTTTTCCTGCGTTTGCAATATGAACCTCCGTCTATGCAGCGTACATTAGGACTTGCCAATGTTTTAAACTTTATTGACCTGAAACCAGGCCGTGTCTTTATTTGTTTGTAAAGATTTTTATTTGTTTGTAATTCATTAATCTGAAATGTTGTATGGCTCTGATGTTAGTAGTATGTGTTGTGTATCAAACACATGCATAGTGTACATACTGCTGTGTATAATGAGAAATGTAATACACAGTGATTGGACTGTGGTGGTTGTGTGGTCAGTTTCTATTGGTCCAGGCATGCTGAAGGTGTGTGAGAGCCAAATGTGAGGTCATCTGTGTATCATCTCTGCTGTGAATAGCTTACATGTCAGTGTCAGCCATGATTCAAAAAGAGGAAAATTACAAAACAATGTCAGGCATGGATAAGTAAATACGCTTTTTATAAAGTTCCTGTCTTGAAAAGGAGGTGATACAATTCTACTTCTCCCACTCTCAGACTTTTCCAACTCTGACTCCTCCCACTCACAGATCTCTCCCACTCTCAGACCTCCCCCTAACTCATGGTGTTATTTACCCCAACTCCCCCCTAACTCATGGTGTTATTTACCCCAACTCCCCCCTCACTCATGGTGTTATTTACCCCAACTCCCCCCTCACTCATGGTGTTATTTACCCCCACTCTCCCCTAACTCATGGTGTTATTTACCCCAACTCCCCCCTAACTCATGGTGTTATTTACCCCCACTCTCCCCTAACTCATGGTGTTATTTACCCCAACTCCCCCCTAACTCATGGTGTTATTTACCCCAACTCCCCCCTAACTCATGGTGTTATTTACCCCAACTCCCCCCTCACTCATGGTGTTATTTACCCCAACTCCCCCCTCACTCATGGTGTTATTTACCCTAACTCCCCCCTCACTCATGGTGTTATTTACCCCAACTCCCCCCTAACTCATGGTGTTATTTACCCCAACTCCCTCCTAACTCGTGATGTTATTTACCCCAACTCCCCCCTCACTCAGTGTTATTTACCCCAACTCCCCCCTCACTCGTGGTGTTATTTACCCCAACTCTCCCCTAACTCATGGTGTTATTTACCCCAACTCCCCCCTCACTCATGGTGTTATTTACCCCAACTCCCCCCTCACTCCTGGTGTTATTTACCCCAACTCCCCCCTCACTCATGGTGTTATTTACCCCAACTCCCCCCTCACTCGTGGTGTTATTTACCCCAACTCCCCCCTCACTCCTGGTGTTATTTACCCCAACTCCCCCCTAACTCATGGTGTTATTTACCCCAACTCCCCCCTAACTCGTGGTGTTATTTACCCCAACTCCCCCCTCACTCATGGTGTTATTTACCCCAACTCCCCCCTCACTCGTGGTGTTATTTACCCCAACTCCCCCCTCACTCATGGTGTTATTTACCCCAACTCCCCCCTCACTCATGGTGTTATTTACCCCAACTCCCCCCTCACTCGTGGTGTTATTTACCCCAACTCCCCCCTCACTCATGGTGTTATTTACCCTAACTCCCCCCTCACTCATGGTGTTATTTACCCCAACTCCCCCCTAACTCATGGTGTTATTTACCCCAACTCCCCCCTCACTCATGGTGTTATTTACCCCAACTCCCCCCTCACTCGTGGTGTTATTTACCCCAACTCCCCCCTCACTCCTGGTGTTATTTACCCCAACTCCCCCCTAACTCATGGTGTTATTTACCCCAACTCCCTCCTAACTCCTGGTGTTATTTACCCCATTTCCCCCCTCACTCCTGGTGTTATTTACCCCAACTCCCCCCTAACTCCTGGTGTTATTTACCCCAACTCCCCCCTCACTCATGGTGTTATTTACCCCAACTCCCCCCTCACTCATGGTGTTATTTACCCCAACTCCCCCCTAACTCATGGTGTTATTTACCCCAACTCCCCCCTAACTCATGGTGTTATTTACCCCAACTCCCCCCTCACTCGTGGTGTTATTTACCCCAACTCCCCCCTCACTCGTGCTGTTATTTAAGCCACCTTCATTACTAACAGTAACTGGCTCCTGTTTCCCTGAAATGTGAGCTCCGCCTCTTTTTCCCCTCCATCAGAAACAGATCACAGTCTCATCCTTGCTTTCTCCATCACACCTTTCTGTCAATCTGTCTATCAATGTCTCACTCTCACACAGGGATACTAGCACACACTGACATATTTACACACACACCCACACATACACACACTCACACACACACACACACACACACACACACACACACACACACACACACACACACACAGTTTTCACCGGTAACATGCACAAAAATAACTGCTACTTTGCCAATCACAGGAATTAATGTTAACAAAGGCCAGCTGTCATAGGAAGCACCATAAGAGCAGGTAGGGGGAAGGTTAGGGTAGGTGAAAGGGTGAGGGTGAGGATCAGGGTGAGGATCAGGGTGAGGATCATGGTGAGGATCAGGGTGAGGATCATGGTGAGGATCAGGGTGAGGATCAGGGTGAGGATCGTGGTGAGGATCAGGGTGAGGATCGTGGTGAGGATCAGGGTGAGGATCAGGGTGAGGATCGTGGTGAGGATCAGGGTGAGGATCGTGGTGAGGAAAAAGGTGAGGATCAGGGTGAGGAAAAAGGTGAGGATCATGGTGAGGATCAGGGTGAGGATCGTGGTGAGGATCAGGGTGAGGATCGTGGTGAGGATCATGGTGAGGATCAGGGTGAGGATCAGGGTGAGGATCGTGGTGAGGATCAGGGTGAGGATTGTGGTGAGGATCGTGGTGAGGAAAAAGGTGAGGATCAGGGTGAGGAAAAAGGTGAGGATCATGGTGAGGATCAGGGTGAGGATCATGGTGAGGATCATGGTGAGGATCTGTTTTCAACTGAACTGATGAAGGACTGTAGAGAAAAACAGTTCCACAGCTTAGGTGCTACAGAACTGCCATCTATACAGGAGAGATTAGTGTGAGGCCTCGTAGTAGTATGTAGTACAGTTTCCAGTATGCGACAAAAGCAAAGCATACTACGGTGTCACGTGAACGTAGCGTTGCATGATGGGATGCAGTACACCACGAAGATAGCTCTGTTCACGTACTGGAATATTTTGCGGAAGTAGTAGGTCATCCGGATATGTTTCGCATACTGGAAATTTTCATTTTGGTCACACACTGCATACGGCATACTGATTTGGGGCTCGATCAGTACGCCAGTAGTATGTAGTAGGCTATTTCGAACCCAGTCCAGGTAAAATTAGTGGAATCAACACAATCCAGGAAACCTGAGCAAAATCCTGGTGAGGACTTTTACTTTCTGAACCTGGATTATACAACTCTGGATGTAAGCTGATTTTCTGTTGTAGGCAATCACTCCAACTACCATGGACTACATCTCCCAGGATCCCCAGTGGCTTATCTATCACTACACCCCCCCCCCCCCCCCCCCACACACACACACACACACAATCCACCAATCACAGCACTCTACTCTGCTCAGCTTCTACTGATTATTGATTGGACTCACCAGTCCCTTGTTACATTCACCTGCACTGTCTCTCTGCATTGGCAATATTGTTGAGGTATTGCTATAATCATTGTGTGCATACTGAGTGGTTCTCCTTGTTCTAGCTTGTTTGTGTACTGTGCGGTGTGTTTACACAGCTTTGCTTTTGCCTTGGTGTCTTCTGGTTGGTGTCCGTACTGTTTGGATGGAGTTTGGACTGGTGCTTGGACTCATTTTTCCTCTCTGTTGTCTGCTACGGTGTGGTCTCTTTGCTTGTGGATCCTGGCCCAGTCCAGGCTGCTCTCTATGGCTTTGGTCCCTCTAAAAAACCTGAGCATGTTCAGGCCACTTTGCAAAGCTGTGAATGTTTGCAACATTACATCGCGCTGCAGATTTAGAGCAGCTTCATAGCACACGGTGTACGCTGAAATCCCTGCACTTAACTTCAGTGTCTGGAACAGAAAACCCAAGGTCTCCTTGGACTCTAGTAAATCTGGGTTAGTTGCTAAAGCGCTACAGAACTGATGTTTGAAACTGGACAAAAAGAAATCCAAACTAAAACACCTGTTTGATTGCAAAATCCAGCAAGCTAGTATCAAAGTTACTGAGTTTAGTAAAACAAATAAATACTAAGCTGGTATCACATTCAATCATAAAACGATTTAAAGCAAATTCAGTATTAATTACATTAAATCAGGTGTTTGTATGCTGTGGTTCAGAAGTAGTCATGCTGCCTGGACCTGCTGGGCGTAATCAGTGAGGTCATTGAAATGCCACCACACGGACTCAGGTGCATAGGGACCATAAAGGACTGTGTCCCTATATATTCTACTGAGGACTCCATAACTTTGCTGTAAAAAACTGCTTTTGTATGCATTGGTTGCCTGCAGTTTTAGAACTTCATGCGGGTGTTTAAACTGTCCCAAATATGGACTTATGTATGCAGCACATGGAATTATCATCTGGATTCTGGAATTATAGTCTGGATTCCAGAAAAGGATCAAGGGAAGACGGTGTGCAGTTCTACCCCCTCCAGACTTTTGGATCCTGTGCCCTTTCCAGCCATCATTAACAAGGTCTTCCCTGACATGCTCCACTAGGTGCACTGGTGACATTCTGATTCTGTTCGCCTCCCTGGAAAAACTCCTTAGGGTAAAATTAACTAGGTTTGTGGAGTACATATCGTCTTTTAAGGCAGAAAAATGTCACCATGCCAGCGCATGTGCGGAGGATACCCCAGAGGGGCAGTGGAATGTTTGTGTGGTGCAGGGGTAGCCAGCCTCTACAGAGCCTTCACACTTTACCAACTTTCCTACTGCCATTTAATTTCGAACTGAGCTAGGCAGAGAAGACCATAGGAGATCTGAGTCTGAACTGTGAGTGAACCCGAAACCCCCAGGCCCATCAGAGCCATTCCTGCCTCTACTGCATCTTCAACTCTCAGTACCTGCTCCTCATCATTGTGGCCCACTAAATTACTCTGTTGTCCTTGATAAGGTCTTGTTTTTGCATAGTGAGCTTTCTGTGAAATATCCCAGATGTGGAGATATTGTTATTTAAGTCCTCATGTTTGTTTTGTGTTTTTATTTCTATCGTGTTACACAATTTGTATTGTGTCTAGTGTCATGACATTATTTTAAATGGCCTCTCTCTATTTCTCTCTCTCTCTTTTTTTTTCTTCCTCTTTCTCTGTCCCTCTCTCTCTCTTTTCCATGTCTCTCTCTGACTCTCCCCCTCTCTTTCTCTCTCTCTATCACTTCCACATCATTTTGATGCTGAGAGCAGCTCTCACTTGGGCTACTGTAAACAACTTTAGTGAGGACTCATGCCTTTCAGAATAAATAGAACTCTCTTGAGGAGTCAGGCTTTGCAGAAGAAACAGGGTAATGGCAGATACTTCCTGTCTGACCTCAAAAGCCCTGCTGCTGCTATGGGTTGGGAATTCTTAGACCAGCAACAAATGTGAAAATTCACATTTTTCGTTAATGCATTTAAATGTTGTGCCATGCTTATTCACATTCTAGACTCTTCTGAGTCTAAGTTATATTGTTATTTACAGACTCGTGCCCCACGACAGTAACCCTAACCCAGTGGTACTTCTGTGAATGCCTGTGTGAACGGTTGCGTTCCAGCTGAATGGTTTCTGCCAGAAGCAGGACTGTTCTTCAGCTCCATGCTGCAACCACCACTGAAACCATTAAGCTGTAGTAGCTGTATCTGGAACGCAGGCCTCCCCAGCAACAGCTTGAGGAGCAGAGAGGAATGGGGAGAGTCCCTGCCAACAAAGGGCAAAGCCTTCACCGAGCCTTAGAAGCTTAAATAAATTAGTCAATGCGGGTTAAAGGGTAAAGAGGAAGACATGTTTGGATCTCTTTGTACAGTGTGTTAAGTGTAATGCGTGTAAAGGGTAAAGGGGAAGAGATGTTTGGAGATGTTTGGATCTCTCTATGCAGCGGAAAATGACCTTGCATCAAGAACATGAGGTACGTGTACACAGGTGGTAAGCAAGAGATACATCATTTCTCCTCCTCCTTGTCTGGTGTGTCTTCTCTCCTTGTCTGGGTGTGACCTCTCTCATCCTCCTGCAGGATTAATGGGGCTTGTGACTCTGCGATAGGCTCCGTCTGCCAGACTCCGTGACTTTGTGCTAAAATTCAATATAAATATGCTCAGTATAAGTGCCAGTGCAGGTGTCCACGTCTCACTGTGTAGTAAAAGGACTCTGCAGGATTCTGTTCACCTGACCTCCTCATTCCACTGTGCTTGGAAAATACATGCAGCCTGGGAACAGTGACGTGTTGCTATTGAAGCTCTTGCGTTTGCAGTGTGAAGCCCCCTCCTTCCTGAAGCTAATGTTGCTGAGAATGATCCAGACTCCCCTCCTCCTCTTCCTCATCTTCCTCTATTCTTCCCTGTCACCTTCAACACAGCACATGAACCAAAAATACCAAGGGACCAGAAGCCTTGCTCCATTCACTCGCCTACACACACACACACACACACACACACGTACACACATTAAACATAGCGATAAAGAAGCCTTGTTAATGACAGGGATGACGGAGGGGGATTCATGTAGACACTACAGAGAGGAGAGTAGAAGGAGAGGGATGATTAGGGAGTGAAAGTAACACCCCGTTTCTCTGCTCTTTCTCCAGCGTAGCAGCACAGCAGAGATGTAGAAAGTGGAGCCACCATCAGGTCTTACATTAATGGAGAGTGTGCATCCCCCACAGTGACAGCAACACTGTGGTCTGTCCTGTAACGTAACAACATTGGGTATATGGTGTGGTGTATTATGCCCTGTTCCGCTGCGTAGCTGCAGAGATTGAGGTCAGTTCAAAAGGATTTCCAGTGTCAGGAGAACCATTTAAGTGTAAAAAAAAAAAAACAGAGGCGCCTGCTGGATTTGAGCATTACAATTTCTTAATGTTCCTCACAGCAGAGTTCATCTCCTTGTTAAAGAATCTACAGATAAAAGCTAAAAGCGTAACCACATCCACCAGGTTCATCTTATCAGACTACATCAGGTCATACGTGCCAAGGTCAGTCAGGTTAGCATTTTCCTTTAGCAACAGTAAACCTGAAGGTCCTGTCAGGTACGTTAACCAGGCTCTCACTGGCTCTGGCTCTAGTGTACTGCCACCAGCAGTGTGTACTAACACTAAGTTATGGGACCCTGAACGTCATAAAGCTCCATCATCAGGACTGAAGGAAGTTTAAAAGCTTCTGTTAGCATTAAATCCAGTCAGTATGTTCGAGCCTAATAAACTGTATTGTTTATTGCTTGCTTCTCATTCCCTTGCTCTTCACATTTAGTTAGACTTCCTGTGTGTCTGTGTGTGCGTGTCTGCATGTCTGTGTGTGCGTGTGTGTGCGTGCGTGTCTGCGTGTGTGTGTCTGTGTGTGTGTGTGTGTGTGTGCATGCCATTTTTAGCTTTTTAGCTTCAACCTCCTACTTCAGAGAGAAATGCTTCTCAAAATATGGACAAACACACACAGACACACACACACACATACATAGCAACGTTTTGGTCACAGTCTCTCCTCCTCAGTGCCCATGCTGTGCCAGTGTGTGCCATCCTTGCCCACTTTCTCTCCCTGTGAGCAGTGGAAGGTCACACTGCCCTCGTCACAGTGCCGCTGAAGCTGCCAGAAGTCTGATCCACATGCCAGGGTCACGTACCCAGGCTCCTCCCACCTCTCATTACTCACCTGCAGTAAGTACCAGCTCACACGCGTACATACATATTCATACATACTCATATATAAACATGCATACATATTTTTACAAATTTGTTTTTAAATTGTTGGGCATTTGGTAGATGCTCTTGCTCAGAATGACTTCCACAGTGCCTTGCCATCTGTTCACAGAATTAACCATAGATCATTCTGTAGACATCTCAGAATTCAACATACCTTTGAACCATATATACATATATACAACATCCGTCAAATCTAAAAGTTTGCCTTAACCCTCACCTTAATAATTAAACCACAGGAGTTAAACTCCCCTGAATGATTCAAGCAGGTGACTTGAAGGTAACATGGTCAATCCTGACCTATATCTCTTTTGGAAGATGCCAGAAAGACACGAGATCTCTTGAGAAGACGTGTGCAGGGTAGCTGCTGGTCGGGACAGGCACTGTGGGGTGAATTCCCAGGACTGTGTAAGCGTGTCTTGTGTTCCCGAGACGGATTGAATTCTGGTGTAAATGACTTCCTCGCTTGTCAGGTTGTCAAGTGCTTTGATGTTATCGCTGTTTGACAGAATAAGAAAAACTCAGATTTAGGTGTTTGCCAGCTGATGTAATTAGATAGGATTGCAAAATGATGACATCACAAATGAGTTGACACCATCTTTATGAACAAGTTCACGTTCACCCTCTAAGGATAACATCTTAAAACTATGCTGTAGTCTGTCTGTGTCTGTCTACCAGTTGTGTCTATCTGCCAAGAGTGAAACTGATGCTTAGTTTGTTTCTGCTTGTTTAATATTTTGTCTTGGAGAGAATGTATATCATTTTACATCTAACACTTAATTAGCATATGTTGTATATATTAATATTTAAAAAATCTACATTATCATATCATTCTGATTAAGTAGGTTTTAGTTAGGTTAAAGAACAGTGGTGTTTAATTCCACAAGCGATCCCTTTTACCTGCCTTACAGCTCATGGCCAGTAGGTGGCAGCAGGAGAGAGTACATGTTGCCGCAGAGAGCTGCAATGCAACAAGATGTTGACCTAAAATCTACTGTCAGCGTAACCAGGAGATCAGCAACAACATGTGAAACACCTGGATAGCTGTGGCCACTGATGCTTCAGCTTCTTTTCACCCGAGCGGTTCTTTCACCTGATTTCACCTGACATATCCAGTCGCAGTTATGGCGTGCAAGGCACAGATTCCAACATTTATACTTCTTCTTTTGGGGTGGGGGGAACCTCGGTTCGTGGACGGGTACTGTTATTCCAAAGTAGCTGGAACAGAAACAACACATCTGCACAGAAGTAAAAGCTGACAGGGAACTGTATACTTCTACTGACCTCAGATCAGCAGATATATTACCCCTATGGGAAACAGGCCCGATAAGCACATGGGTCTGGGTTTACGTGTCTGACCATTCTTCCCTGATGCCTTCAGATCTTTGACTGGTCTTTAAGGACAGATTAAGTCTATTACTGCATGAGAGAACAATTATTTCACATATAACAGAATTAGTATAATATTGGGTTGGATTTTTAGGACTACAAGTCAGAAAGGCAAGCAGAAAGCATAATACCTCACATTGAAAATGATCCTCTTTTCATCTCAACAGCCAGAATTAAGACAAATTCCCACATATCACTTAATTTAAATATCTGGTCTTTAATCTCTTTTGAGGTAATATAGTGGAATTAGAGCAAAAGTATATTAATGATAAACGTCTAGTAATATTAATCTCTAATGTTAATGTAAAGGAGAATTGGGTAAGATTAATGTTGTTCTGGATTGAAGCCGAATTTGCCTTAGAGTAAGAGACATCTGCTTAGATGCTGTGTAAACACTGGGTGAGCGTCACAACGGATGTGGTGGTGGGGGGCTGTTATAGGGTGACTGATTCCCATAGCAGAGCCATAGGTGAAACATGTGAGCAGCAACAGCGTGCACAAAACAACCCACTGCAAAGGAGCCGAAAAGGAAAACTCTGCAAACCCACACTGCCCCCTTGTGGTGGCTTACACTCAAAGCACTGGCAGGGTGTAGTAGTCTTTAAACACACACCTTTAATACCGTTCTTAATACTGTTCTTGGCATTTTGCTCTGATCTCACCTTTCCCGTGTAATAATGAGTATGAATTTAGTTTCTAGAATAGCATAAAATGCCTAGTAGTGTTTTAGAGAAGAGACAACCCCACTGACAAAAGGTGTGATGTTTGCAGAGCAGATGAGGAGCTGTGACATTCCCATTGCTGGCGAATCACCACATCCGTCACACGAAACGCTGGGCATCTAAATGCCGTGGAAATGGACTCCATGTATCAGTGATGTGATCTCAGTTCTGGTCCCAGAGGGTTAGTGAAGTGAGAGTATTTGTGTAAGCCATGCCTCTTCTGGACCATGGTGTGTTTCGTTCCTGTATACACACACAAAGTATCTCAAGCACACAGCATACTAATACACACACAGCTCCCTTACAATGGGTTTCCCTAAACAACAACAACACACACACACATTCAAGCAAACACAAGCGCAAACTGCCATATCAGCTGTGCCAATTCAACAAAGTGGTGTGAAAACGTAATGTGATGCTGAAACAATAGACTTGTTTGCTTGGCCTGTTGGTCTCTGGGATGTCTCAGGCAAGCGTAAGTCACAAGTAGTCAAGTACCCCCTGACATACATCATGAATGTTTAAAACACTTATCGTCTGTTATGTTTACCATGAGGATTTTCCTTCATGCTAGCCGTGAAACACGACCCACAGACACAGAAGCCTTAAGCAGCCCACATTACCCCCAGACCACCAGAGAGCACACTCTCATTCTTTACTCCTTTTAGGTTTCAGTTTAGTTACTAAACAACTTACAGTTGCTTAGTTGCTGAATAATATGTTTTCAAACTAATAGGACATCTAGGCGAGTTGGGGCTACATTTTTTTGAAGCATTATAATGAAATACTTCACATTCGATATCCCAGCTTTTGTGAGCTAGGGTCAGTGCGCATGCGCAGAAGATGCACAGCGCCCCTGAAGATGAAAGGTTTTAAGGGCCATTATGTACATTTTAATAATTTTTGGCAGTAATAACACAGAACCACTGAATGTATCGATGTAAAGCGCATCCCACTTTATATTGTAGAATCAGCAATAAAAAACACGACGTGCCATTTACTTTTTCACAATGACCGGTTAATGAAACCAAAAGGCCCAGGCAAAAACGAAACAGTGAAAATAGGGACGGTCACTAAAAGATATACATAGCATGAAGAGGGTAAAACTTTCATCTAGCGAAAATACACTAAAGCAGAAAAAGCACCCTGGACAGACAAAAAAACCATAAAACAAAACATCAAGAGTCGCTAAATAGTAAATTTTCTTAACAGTTGCTGTAAGACCTGCACTTCTTTCATTCGCTCGTGTATTTTACGTTTGTGTCTCCTATGCTTCTTGACAATGATCCCTAATTTACAAACCTAACATACGGTTTAGCTACTATTTCTGTTGAGATGACAGTAAAGAGCACGCACGTAGTTAATTTGGCACGCTATTTTACACTTAGGAAATTAGGTAGACCTAAGTATGTCGACCGTTTCAGGAGCCACTGAAGTCCAAAGTTGAGGAATTTCTAGCGAGTATCAAACGTCAAATATCAAGCGGACTGTTCATTGGTACGGGCGTTAATGTGGTGGGCTGGTCTCCCGGACGTGGGACGGGTTCGGTCCTGTGGACGGTCATGTGCCGCAGGTTTTGGTCTTCCTGCACGGCAGAGCGGCTAAATGTTTCAGCTAAATGTTTCTCGCGTTGACTCCTAGACGTCCTTTCTCGCTCCGTTTCTCAGAGGTGAGGTTTTACACTGAGATTTTACAATTGAAAACTTTTTTTACAAGATTATTTTGGTCAGGTCACGGACAGATTTACCAAAACGAACTGTTTACATCGTGTGCTCTATTTCCCCGAAAAAGCGTTGTGTGGGCATCGGTTGAGTTTATTTCTTTATTTTGTTGCGTTTTTCTCAATTTTAAAAGACCAGTTATAATTCATGTTTCAAAGCAAACCAAGTTGTGGGCTTACAAAAAAAGCAACGGCGTACAAGGTGGCGCTTTCATTTGTTGTAGTGTTGAAGCGGAAGTGAAGAATAGCGGTTTTCTTTGTTTATGTTTTCACTTGCACAAAACAAGAAGAAGAGCGCATCACACTGAATAACTCTTTCACACTAGTAAAACTAAGTCGAAATTAGCTACATCGAAATGAAAAAGAAATCCGCATTAGGAAATGAGGCTTCAACGAAATAATTTTTGATTGCGTCTGTCAGTCAGTCCTGTTGGTGTAGAACAATACGTAATAAGTACGTAATAAGTTTATTTTATCAACTACAACAAGTTATATAAATGTTATATAACATGAGTAACTATTCTTTCAAAAAGTAGTGGGCACAAAATCAGATGTTTCATCAGATGTTTCATACATTGGTAGGGAGGTGGCCCCGTCTCAAGCAGGCTCAGCCATCCCAGCTACCCAAGTGTCATGGGGCGTTGAGTCACTCCTGACCAGCTCCCCTACCCAACAGAGGGGATGCGCTAGTCTTTGTGGGTGCTGGCCAAGCTTTAGGCAAAGACGTGTGTTGGACTGTCATTGCCACCTGGGTTAAGTTTAGGTGTGCCACTCAGCATGAATGAGTTTTATAACTTCGATTTTTGTTTTATAACAAATTAAAACAAACTTACAATCAAAGGACAACATAAATAAGCTGGCTTTTCATAAAACTAGCTAGCTAACAGTCTGTGTTTTCCGCAGCCATGAACAGACTAGAATACATTTGGGTAAACAAAAATGCCTGCTAAAAATAGACATGCCTATCTGCAGTGTACTTTCTTTAACTTTTTAATATTCTAGCCGATCTGCTTCAAACAGTACTGCGTGCGGATGGCAGGAAGGTGAGGCTAAAGTAATCAAGCCCAGAGGGCTGTCTAATTAGCATGGCATGTCATTGTGTGTAATATATCAAAACCCCATTGGCAGACTGTGTGAATATACAGCTTGGGGCTACATAAAATAAGTTCATCTTAGCCAATTTGTAATTTTATTAGGCCCTAGTTCAGTTGTTCTCAGGTTTGAAAGGAAAAATCCAAAATAATCTGCTTCAAGAAATGTCTCAAAAGCAAAATAAAACATGTGGGTGGCAGATTATTCTGATATCTTTTGGATGAAAGACCATAGTCCCACTCATGTAAAAACTCGATGATGGTCAGGATTATTGACGTTATTAATTACCTTATTTGTCTCCATTCTCTGACAGATCTCAAGATGCCAAAGACGGACCACTCCACTCATTCTCGCCAGCTGCTGTTCTTCGACCAGAGGTCCACCACTCGGCTGCTGGAGGTCTACGTAAAGCGTAGCCTAAGTCTCAACGATGCGGGCAGGTGTGAGAAACACAGGCTAAAGTCCCGTAAGTGGGTGACACAGGCCGATGGAGGTAGTCAGGCCAGAAGGGCGTTCAGTGATGTCTCTGCTCGACGCCAATCCGTTGAGAGGATCCTGGGAACCACAGAGTCTGACAAACTGTGTGAATTGGACTCTACTCTCATTTCATCCAAGTTTTGCACTGAGGGTGTGGGAAATAAAACCCAGAAGACAACAGAGCCAGTGAGAAAGTCGTTCTTAAGGGTTTTCTTCCAGTGGTTCTCAAAGAAGGGGTCTGAGAGAAGGGTTGAGGATACTTCTCCCACAAACACCAATTCCTCTTCAGGCTGCAGGACTCCTGTAACCACACTGAGCCCTGAAGGTGCCACGGAGTCCTCACTTCACCCCTCCAAAGCTGTGAAAAAGAAGCACTCTTTAAAAAGGGTCTCGTTCAGGAATTGGGATGTGGACAATTCTGAATCGTTAAGAAAGCCTCATGGCCTCACTCCTAGAGAGATGGTGAAGCTTCCTGAAGGTGCATTATTGTTTCTACAATTTTACAAACAACATTAAATTTACGTAATTTTAAAATTCTTTTTATATATAATATAAAAATGAACAGTCCTGCTAACCCAAGACACTTCGCTCTAATATTCAGAGCGAATATCGCTGGTTCAGATGTGCTAGTTTGGGGTTTGAACTAAGATCTGTGGGAACAGGAATGTCTCTTCACCTGCCTTGGTGTGCTTTGAAGAAACCATGTAAAGTGACCCCGTCCTGAGCAGTCCTTCCTGTTCCATTCAGCTGTTAGCGTGGAGCCTACCCAGACGTACTTTGAGAACGTGTCTAAGGAGTTGGAGCGGATCGTGAAGGAAGTGAAGGCCAGCCCGGCTGTGGATGGTGCTGAGAGTCACCCTGCCACAGCTGACGTAGAAGGGTGGAGTCCCCAAGCAGGTGGCTGTTTTTTCCATCACAATGGTTGTGTAAATAAAAAGATTTTATGATGTTCATCATGCAGATGTATTTCTGTAGACATGGTTAACACAAGTGGAATTTAATAGTTACTATTTAAGTTTTAGCACGACCGCTTAAACATGGTTTTGTTTGTACCAGGACTGCACTGGCACAGCGTCCTGATTTCTTGTATGTGTGTGTGTGTGTGTGTGTGTGTGTGTGTTATTGGGGTTTCTTGCATTTATTAAGTTAGTGTAAGGGAGTTTGTGATTCACTCTCTGTGACCCTCAATCAGAGCACTCTGACATTTTGTTCATTCTCATTATGTGTGTCAGTCCCTCAGTTAGAACTTCTCTTTTACTTCTTGTTCCTTTTTAGTCTTGTACTTTTTCACTGCCCCTACATCTAGTCTACATTGCACCTCCTTTCCTGATGAAGAGAACACCAGTCATACATATTCTTAGCCAGTTGTCTTAAGATGCATGTTATTTCGTCTGTATTTAACTACATGTTAACTTTAGATTTCTTTTCTGACACTCGTGTGTTGTGAATCGGTTCTCCTGGCCAGCTACGGATCACTGAGGGCTGAACAAATTTATACTGTTGTTTGCGAACCCTGATGGCTGTAAACTACGTCTAGACAATTTCAAAACCTAACAGTAGTTGTCCAGTGTTGAATTTGTTAATGTCTTCTAGATGATGTCACAGTGGAGAGGATAATCATTTTAATGAAGCGATATGGAGATGACATTAATGAGAAGGTGAAATGTTTCTTTCCACTCAAAAGCAAATGCATATATGCATTCTTTCTATTTCACATTTAATTAAATGGTACTGAAATTCACCATTCACAGAAAGAATGTCTTCACTTCAGTAATCCAATCCACTTTAATCTTCTGCTCAGATTGAGAAGAATAGCAGTGTGAAGTCCTTCTTCCAGAGGTTGTCCTACACTTTGTTCCAGAAGCTTGCTGACCAGTACATCTCCCAGATCCCCCTGACCCAGGCCCAGGGCTCACATACGGCCCCAGAACTAGTACAGCTCGCTTTTACCCTGGACTTCACCGCCAAGGTGGCTGGCCTCTCCAACCAGGCCGTCAGCCGAATTATGGGCTTTGGAAACCAGTACCTGCAGGACCGTTTCACCCAAATATGTTCCGTCCACAGCCAGGTAAGGGCTGGCAGTGCAGAGATTCATTTGGTGTAAAGTAGAAAGTAAAGTGCAGAAATCCCAGATTAACTAAACCCTAATCTATGTGGATTAGCTGTTGCTAAATCATCAAGACACCTGGGGTAACCAGGATAGTAAACAAAGAAATACTGGAATTATTACATGTTCTTTTAAAACATTCCAATACATACAATTCACAAAATATATAATAGTATCTGTTTCAATAGCTGTGTAATAATGACAATACAGAGAAATCTGAACATAGGCATAACTAGCACAGAGTTCATATTATCTGTAATGTTCAGGCGGTCGAAATCTCTATCAATAATTTCCTCATTTCTCTTCTGGTTCCCATTTTGACACACATGCTCAACGAGCTGCCTGGCGAGGCTGCTGTTTGTTAGTGTGGGCAGACTGATTGACCTTTGACTTATTTCACCCTTGTAGATGGCGACCGAGGTGGAGAACCATTGCAGCAGTGATCCGGAGTAGTAGCACTGGGGTCATAACCCCAGCGGTCCGGACGGGATGCTTCTGTGAACAGTGCTAGTGTGGTGCACATGGCTGCTTCTACAGTGTTTGTGGTTTTCACACTGAAGGCCTGAAGACTTCTGGGACTTGCTGTGAATGTCAAATTTTCTGACATGGCTGTCTTAAAGAGATAAAGGCCGACACTGTGGTCATAGTACATAATTTAAATAATTATGTTTCTGTGAAAGAAATGTTTGTTTCAGACACTGATTTTAAGGGCCCCTCAGAGTTCAGATGAGAACACACAGAAGGGAGAGAATGTAGGAGATTATATTTTGCTTTTAGCAAGCCATATCAGTGTCCACGCCCTGTGATCTCATGAGCCATGCTTAATGAACCGTGACAGTCCTGAGCTACAGCACAAAGAGGACACGAGCTTCACAGGAACTGAGCTGATGGGTCTAAGGATAGTGTGCTGTTCAGCATGCCTTACAGGTCTTTTTAAACTATGAACCAAATGACCGTTTTAATGTAACTTTATTTTTAAGTCATTTCAATGTAATTTTTAAATGTAATGTAAAAATGTCTCTTGATTAATATTTATAGATTTTGATTATTGAAGGATTGTTTTTTTCACCATCTGAAGATGTCTAATACGAATGTTTGTCGTAGTGTACCTCAGTTATTTTGATAACATTAAGGAGAAATCTATTTGGGTACAAATCACTCTCTTTTAGTGCTGGCCACTGTCCATTTCAATAGCTGTAGTCATGGCTGCTAATCTGATATCATCTCAGTAACAGTGAAAATCATAAATAATTGGACAGAGACCATTTTAACAAAGTGGTTCTGTGCTCCAGCACAGGTGGGTGTTGACATGAAACTGAATATGATTAAATTAAAGAACATGCTACATTTACTTTGATGGTATTTCCACAGTGGTGAAACCATACATCAATCAATCAAATTTTATTTATATAGAGCTTTTTACAACAGTTGTTGTCACAAAGCAGCTTTACAAGTGCCGAGTCCTAGCCCCCAGTGAGCAAGCCAAGGGCGACAGTGGCAAGGAAAAACTCCCTAGTTTTTTTCTACATGAGGAAGAAACCTTGAGAGGAACCAAGACTCAGGAGGGGAACCCATCCTCCTCTGGCTGACACCGGTCACCATGACAACAACAATTTAGACCGAAAGAAATAAAGAAAAGGAAAAGATGTAATAATGTCTATCTTGGTGTAGGCATATCCGGTTAGGCAGGAGGTGGCCGGTCCAGGATGGATCGCTGGTCTCTCCTCATCTCATTATTCCTCGAGCAGGCGGGCATCCATGTGGAGAAATGAAACGGGACATAGCTCTATGAGGACATATACAAAACAGATGAAATCATAAACATTTCTGGAGTGTGGCAGCAATTCCGGCATTAAGTTAAATTAAATACACCCCCTATACGTAATCAGACAGATATCCATTTAAATAAATGCAGAAATATTACTGCCTTCTCCAAAAATCAAAACTGAAAAAACCAAACTGAACTTTTAGAACTGATTGTTTTTAAACCTTTACTACACCTTATAGTATAGTGCCGTTAACCAGATCAGTTCTTATGAATGATCTTGTTCTGTTTTCAGTAGCAAATTCATAATTCATAGTGGCTCTGTTGTGATACTGTCTGTGTAATTTGTTCTGAGTTCTCGTCTAAGTCACAAGCCCATGCCCCTGTGTGCCTCAGTGCTGGGTGTCTTCATCCCCTCTGATCTCCAGCACACCACATCAGTTGTAATCAGAACTTTAATCTAACTGTGTTATTTAACCAGGTTGCAAAAACATACAGTTTTCAAGTCACTGTATCGGTCTCCAAACCTAACTTTCAGCAGTTTAAGCTATTTTCATTTCCTGATCCTTAGCCTCTGTCTTTTTGTATGGCTTTAACTGTTTACTGTTTCTTGTAAACACGACTGCTTCTGTGTGTGAACAGGACTGTGTTTCTTGTAAACACGACTGTTTTGAGATGTCTTTTGTGCTGTTTGCTCTGTATCATATTAAATCCGGCCTTGTGCGTGCAAAATGATGTCCTCACAAAGTTGTCCTCACTAATTTGCTACTTCTCATTTGTCATTGTGTTTTATCGTTTCTATACTTTGGGGATTTTTTTCTGGCTTCCCTGTGGTTTCCATGATGTGCTAAATCCTCCTTTCTCTTTGACATACCTTTGCCTACACTTCATGTAGTGTTGTTCAGGGTGGGGGTTAGTTCTAAGCTCTCAACGGGGCACCAAAGATACAGACTGCTACACAGACATAAGAGCGTGTGTAAATAAAATGTGTGATATTTTTGTCAGTTTTGATTTCAGGCTATAAGACATAAGGCGACGATTTTAAACAGGTATGACATTTTTCTACAGGTACTGTTCAACCATGCTACATATAAGGGTGGGTATCTTGGTATCTAAAACACGATGCTACATTCAAAGTCCACATATAAATAATGTAACAAAAAATGTAATTCTGGTCTCCAAAATGGATTTGTCATATTGACAGATATGTATTTTAAGTAAAGGCCAGTGAAGCATGAGTTCTGGTCCAGGATCAGGATTGGTCCGGGATTTACATGACTGGAGTGTGCAGTTTGGATTTCACCACTTATAATATTATGACCATGATGATTGATGATTATATGCCATCTAAACCAGTACTGCTACTTCATTGTAAACATTTTATGCCATTCTAGGCAGCGCTGATGGTGTTATAACTAATAACAGAGAATATGAGAGAAACTGAAATTAAAATGAATTATATGACATTTGTAGGCATAATATGTTCCTGCATATGGAACATGAACTGTTGAAGAGAAATATTTTAATATCAAGGTGAACAAAGCAGGTATATCACTGATGTCACTATGTCTCCACCCCTCCAATGTATTCTCATTATCATGTGCGACTTTTAGCAGATCGCAAAGGTTTTCATTTGGTCATAGACATTGACACAAAATTTGGCCATCATTACAGTTTTGTGGAGTGTTAAGACTTAATCAGATAATTAAAATAACTATTTGACTGCCAGAGTTTCCATGTTCTCCCTGTGCCTGTGTGGGTTTTCTCCGGGTACTCCGGTTTCCTCCCACAGTCCAAAGACATGCATGGTAGGTTGATTGATCACAATAAATTGCCCATGTGAGTGAGTGAGTGCGAGCGTGCGTGCGGGCGGGACATGTGGTGGACTGGCGACCCGCCCATGTTGCACCATGCTTTCACCCGGAGATGCTGGGATTGGCTCCAGCCCCCCGTGACCTCAACTAGTGGGATTAAGCAGTACAGAAAATGAATGAATGAATGAATATTAGACTGCCTTTGTACTTGTGGTTAGAATAACCGTAATTGTATGTAATAGGTCTGGTGCTTACAAACGTACGCTTCTGCTAAACCACCATTCAAAGTGCGGTAGGAAGGTCACTCTAGAACAGGGGTACTCAACTGGCGGACCGCGGTCCGGATCGGGACCCGAACGCAGTCCTGTCCGGACCCAGTCTCATTCCTGATTAACTGGATACGGACCAAAACAAAACCGTAGCATTTATTTCAGGGCTATTGAAAAAACATTCCGTCACGAGTGTTACGTTCGCCACCCCCGCTCAACAACTTACGTTCGCCACCCCCGCCGCACCGGACCTCAGGTCACAGGTATTTGCCAAAATTGGACCTGAATCTGAAATGCTTTAAAAGAAAATATTTAGAGTGTTTTTTAGAAATAAAAGAAGTGGCAGGTGTTTCTGAAATATTCAAACTTCAGTGTATATCGTTGATGTAACTTCAGCTCCACCCCTCCAATGTAATCTCATTACCATATGCCACACCCACTTACACACATCTCAAAGGTTTTCATTTGGTTCTCGACAATATCACAAAATGTGGCCGTCATTTTTGTTTTATGGAGTGTGAGACTACCAAATAGTTTCTAAAACTCACTAGCCTCACTGGTGATTAAAATAACCATAATTGTATGTAACAGGTCTGGTGTCTGGACATTTAAGCTTCTAGTCAAACATGTGTAAACCAGTGGGAGCAAGCTCACTGTAGAGGTCACCAACTGAGTATCAATCACTTTACCTCCTACCTTGGGGAAGGTCTGAGACAGGAGCCAATCACTGCCCTTGCAGGGCATCACCTGGTTCAGGTGAGTGAGCACACAGAAAATGTGAGCTGAGTTTGGTCCTTTCATAAGAGAAGTCCGATGACGGATGTGACCTCACTGGCTTGGAAATGCTCATGGCTGGCAGCAGAGTTCAATGTGTGAGCTGGAGTTCAGCTCCAGAACCTAATTCAGACTACTCTCCTTCCACTTTAGTTTCTCCCTTAGAGAACACACACTGGGACGCTGCATGTGTCCCCACTGTCTGTTATTGCTGATTTAGACGATGTACTCTAAATATATTAATGTATCATCTGTCATTGCATCAAGCACTTAAATGTGACTTGTTTTGAAATCAATTCACAAATCTCATCTGACACTAGAGTGTTCTTACTCAGCCACAAATTCACCTACTTATCCGACTCCAGAAGTATTAGGTCTTAAATAAATCAAGGGACTGGAATCACTGCCCAGCTGAAAGATACAGTTACGACCCCACTTTATCCCCCTGGTAGATGTCATTAGCTTTTGTTCTTCAGAGTCTTGGAACTTGATGCGTCAGTACCAGACATATGAACAGGTTACTAAGTTGCAAATAACAAGTAAGTCCCAAGTCAATACAATCAAGTCTCGAGTCAAGTCCCAAGTCAATACAAGCGAGTCTCGAGTCAAGTCCCAAGTCTTAAACTTCAAGTCCTAGTCAAGTCACCAGATGTAATTTCAATATTTAACACAATTGATGCAGTTGATTAGTATATTAAGTCAGACTAGTCAGATTAGTCAGACTAACTAACGTTAGGCGTTTGAGTGTTTCGGTTCGCTTGAGTGAGATGTCGTCGCCATTGTCGTCGGCACCTACCCCCCCCCCCCTCCATCTAAGTGACTTTCGTCCGTCCGTTCGTCCGTCCCCCCCCCCCCCCCCGGTCCCCACTTTCGAATTATCGTTGGTGCGGACCGCTGACACAAGTCAAGTTGCAAAATAACTCTACAAGTCTCAACAGACAGTAAGCTATAGACAATATACTATAGTTAGTGTACTATAGGCAGTACTATAGACCATATAGTATATACAATATACTATAAAAAGGATACTACAGACAGCATACTATAATCAGTATACTATAAACTATATAGTTTAGTCAGTGCGCTATGCACAGTATACTGTAGACGATATTGTAAGTGCAAAACAAGATGAATCTACAAACTAAGGTAATTTGCAAAAGCCGACATACTACCGGTTTCTGCAAACAAAGAACAATCTGAAATGCTTTAAAAGAAAATATTTAGAGTGTTTTTTAAAAATAAAAGAAGTGGCAGGTGTTTCTGAAGTATTCAAACTTCAGTGTATATTGTTGATGTAACTTCAGCTCCACCCCTCCAATGTCATCTCATTACCATATGCCACACCCACTTACACACATCTCAAAGGTTTTCATTTGGTTCTCGACAATATCACAAAATGTGGCCGTCATTTTTGTTTTATGGAGTGTGAGACTACCAAATAATTTCTAAAACTCATTAGCCTCACTGGTGATTAAAATAACCATAATTGTATGTAACAGGTCTGGTGTCTGGACATTTAAGCTTCTAGTCAAACATGTGTAAACCAGTGGGAGGAAGCTCACTGTAGAGGTCACCAGCTGAGTGTCAATCACTCTACCTCCTACCTTGGGGAAGGTCTGAGACAGGAGCCAATCACTGCCCTTGCAGGGCATCACCTGGTTCAGGTGAGTGAGCACACAGAAAATGTGAGCTGAGTTTGGTCCTTTCATAAGAGAAGTCCGATGACGGATGTGACCTCACTGGCTTGGAAATGCTCATGGCTGGCAGCAGAGTTCAATGTGTGAGCTGGAGTTCAGCTCCAGAACCTAATTCAGACTACTCTCCTTCCACTTTAGTTTCTCCCTTAGAGAACACACACTGGGACGCTGCATGTGTCCCCACTGTCTGTTATTGCTGATTTAGACGATGTACTCTAAATATATTAATGTATCATCTGTCATTGCATCAAGCACCTAAATGTGACTTGTTTTGAAATCAATTCACAAATCTCATCTGACACTAGAGTGTTCTTACTCAGCCACAAATTCACCTACTTATCCGACTCCAGAAGTATTAGGTCTTAAATAAATCAAGGGACTGGAATCACTGCCCAGCTGAAAGATACAGTTACGACCCCACTTTATCCCCCTGGTAGATGTCATTAGCTTTTGTTCTTCAGAGTCTTGGAACTTGATGCGTCAGTACCAGACATATGAACAGGTTACTAAGTTGCAAATAACAAGTAAGTCCCAAGTCAATACAATCAAGTCTCGAGTCAAGTCCCAAGTCAATACAAGCGAGTCTCGAGTCAAGTCCCAAGTCTTAAACTTCAAGTCCTAGTCAAGTCACCAGATGTCATCTCAATATTTAACACAATTGAGGCAGTTGATTAGTATATTAAGTCAGACTAGTCAGATTAGTCAGACTAATTAAAGTTCGGCGTTTGAGTGTTTCGGTTCGCTTGAGTGAGATGTCGTCGCAATTGTCGTCGGCACCTATCGCACCCCCCCTCCACCTAAGTGACTTTCGTCCGTCCGTTCGTCCGTCTCCCCCCCCGGTCCCCGCTTTCGAATTATTGTTGGTGCGGACCGCTGACACAAGTCAAGTTGCAAAATAACTCTACAAGTCTCAACAGACAGTAAGCTATAGACAATATACTATAGTTAGTGTACTATAGGCAGTACTATAGACCATATAGTATATACAATATACTATAAAAAGGATACTACAGACAGCATACTATAATCAGTATACTATAAACTATATAGTTTAGTCAGTGCACTATGCACAGTATACTGTAGACGATTTTGTAAGTGCAAAACAAGATGAATCTACAAACTAAGGTAATTTGCAAAAGCCGACATACTACCGGTTTCTGCAAACAAAGAACAATCTGAAATGCTTTAAAAGAAAATATTTAGAGTGTTTTTTAGAAATAAAAGAAGTGGCAGGTGTTTCTGAAGTATTCAAACTTCAGTGTATATCGTTGATGTAACTTCAGCTCCACCCCTCCAATGTAATCTCATTACCATATGCCACACCCACTTACACACATCTCAAAGGTTTTCATTTGGTTCTCGACAATATCACAAAATGTGGCCGTCATTTTTGTTTTATGGAGTGTGAGACTACCAAATAATTTCTAAAACTCACTAGCCTCACTGGTGATTAAAATAACCATAATTGTATGTAACACGTCTGGTGTCTGGACATTTAAGCTTCTAGTCAAACATGTGTAAACCAGTGGGAGGAAGCTCACTGTAGAGGTCACCAGCTGAGTGTCAATCACTCTACCTCCTACCTTGGGGAAGGTCTGAGACAGGAGCCAATCACTGCCCTTGCAGGGCATCACCTGGTTCAGGTGAGTGAGCACACAGAAAATGTGAGCTGAGTTTGGTCCTTTCATAAGAGAAGTCCGATGACGGATGTGACCTCACTGGCTTGGAAATGCTCATGGCTGGCAGCAGAGTTCAATGTGTGAGCTGGAGTTCAGCTCCAGAACCTAATTCAGACTACTCTCCTTCCACTTTAGTTTCTCCCTTAGAGAACACACACTGGGACGCTGCATGTGTCCCCACTGTCTGTTATTGCTGATTTAGACGATGTACTCTAAATATATTAATGTATCATCTGTCATTGCATCAAGCACTTAAATGTGACTTGTTTTGAAATCAATTCACAAATCTCATCTGACACTAGAGTGTTCTTACTCAGCCACAAATTCACCTACTTATCCGACTCCAGAAGTATTAGGTCTTAAATAAATCAAGGGACTATAATCACTGCCCAGCTGAAAGATACAGTTACGACCCCACTTTATCCCCCTGGTAGATGTCATTAGCTTTTGTTCTTCAGAGTCTTGGAACTTGATGCGTCAGTACCAGACATGTGAACAGGTTACTAAGTTGCAAATAACAAGTAAGTCCCAAGTCAATACAATCAAGTCTCGAGTCAAGTCCCAAGTCAATACAAGCGAGTCTCGAGTCAAGTCCCAAGTCTTAAACTTCAAGTCCTAGTCAAGTCACCAGATGTAATTTCAATATTTAACACAATTGATGCAGTTGATTAGTATATTAAGTCAGACTAGTCAGATTAGTCAGACTAACTAACGTTAGGCGTTTGAGTGTTTCGTTTCGCTTGAGTGAGATGTCATCGCAGTTGTCGTCGGCACCCCCCCCCCCCCCCCCCACCTAAGTGACTATCGTCCGTCCGTTCGTCCGTCTCCCCCCCCCGCCCCCCCCGGTCCCGCTTTCGAATTATCGTTGGTGCGGACCGCTGACACAAGTCAAGTTGCAAAATAACTCTACAAGTCTCAACAGACAGTGAGCTATAGACAATATACTATAGTTAGTGTACTATAGGCAGTACTATAGACCATATAGTATATACAATATACTATAAAAAGGATACTACAGACAGCATACTATAATCAGTATACTATAAACTATATAGTTTAGTCAGTGCACTATGCACAGTATACTGTAGACGATTTTGTAAGTGCAAAACAAGATGAATCTACAAACTAAGGTAATTTGCAAAAGCCGACATACTACCGGTTTCTGCAAACAAAGAACAATCTGAAATGCTTTAAAAGAAAATATTTAGAGTGTTTTTTACAAATAAAAGAAGTGGCAGGTGTTTCTGAAGTATTCAAACTTCAGTGTATATCGTTGATGTAACTTCAGCTCCACCCCTCCAATGTAATCTCATTACCATATGCCACACCCACTTACACACATCTCAAAGGTTTTCATTTGGTTCTCGACAATATCACAAAATGTGGCCGTCATTTTTGTTTTATGGAGTGTGAGACTACCAAATAATTTCTAAAACTCACTAGCCTCACTGGTGATTAAAATAACCATAATTGTATGTAACACGTCTGGTGTCTGGACATTTAAGCTTCTAGTCAAACATGTGTAAACCAGTGGGAGGAAGCTCACTGTAGAGGTCACCAGCTGAGTGTCAATCACTCTACCTCCTACCTTGGGGAAGGTCTGAGACAGGAGCCAATCACTGCCCTTGCAGGGCATCACCTGGTTCAGGTGAGTGAGCACACAGAAAATGTGAGCTGAGTTTGGTCCTTTCATAAGAGAAGTCCGATGACGGATGTGACCTCACTGGCTTGGAAATGCTCATGGCTGGCAGCAGAGTTCAATGTGTGAGCTGGAGTTCAGCTCCAGAACCTAATTCAGACTACTCTCCTTCCACTTTAGTTTCTCCCTTAGAGAACACACACTGGGACGCTGCATGTGTCCCCACTGTCTGTTATTGCTGATTTAGACGATGTACTCTAAATATATTAATGTATCATCTGTCATTGCATCAAGCACCTAAATGTGACTTGTTTTGAAATCAATTCACAAATCTCATCTGACACTAGAGTGTTCTTACTCAGCCACAAATTCACCTACTTATCCGACTCCAGAAGTATTAGGTCTTAAATAAATCAAGGGACTGGAATCACTGCCCAGCTGAAAGATACAGTTACGACCCCACTTTATCCCCCTGGTAGATGTCATTAGCTTTTGTTCTTCAGAGTCTTGGAACTTGATGCGTCAGTACCAGACATATGAACAGGTTACTAAGTTGCAAATAACAAGTAAGTCCCAAGTCAATACAATCAAGTCTCGAGTCAAGTCCCAAGTCAATACAAGCGAGTCTCGAGTCAAGTCCCAAGTCTTAAACTTCAAGTCCTAGTCAAGTCACCAGATGTCATCTCAATATTTAACACAATTGAGGCAGTTGATTAGTATATTAAGTCAGACTAGTCAGATTAGTCAGACTAATTAAAGTTCGGCGTTTGAGTGTTTCGGTTCGCTTGAGTGAGATGTCGTCGCAATTGTCGTCGGCACCTATCGCACCCCCCCTCCACCTAAGTGACTTTCGTCCGTCCGTTCGTCCGTCTCCCCCCCCGGTCCCCGCTTTCGAATTATTGTTGGTGCGGACCGCTGACACAAGTCAAGTTGCAAAATAACTCTACAAGTCTCAACAGACAGTAAGCTATAGACAATATACTATAGTTAGTGTACTATAGGCAGTACTATAGACCATATAGTATATACAATATACTATAAAAAGGATACTACAGACAGCATACTATAATCAGTATACTATAAACTATATAGTTTAGTCAGTGCACTATGCACAGTATACTGTAGACGATTTTGTAAGTGCAAAACAAGATGAATCTACAAACTAAGGTAATTTGCAAAAGCCGACATACTACCGGTTTCTGCAAACAAAGAACAATCTGAAATGCTTTAAAAGAAAATATTTAGAGTGTTTTTTAGAAATAAAAGAAGTGGCAGGTGTTTCTGAAGTATTCAAACTTCAGTGTATATCGTTGATGTAACTTCAGCTCCACCCCTCCAATGTAATCTCATTACCATATGCCACACCCACTTACACACATCTCAAAGGTTTTCATTTGGTTCTCGACAATATCACAAAATGTGGCCGTCATTTTTGTTTTATGGAGTGTGAGACTACCAAATAATTTCTAAAACTCACTAGCCTCACTGGTGATTAAAATAACCATAATTGTATGTAACACGTCTGGTGTCTGGACATTTAAGCTTCTAGTCAAACATGTGTAAACCAGTGGGAGGAAGCTCACTGTAGAGGTCACCAGCTGAGTGTCAATCACTCTACCTTGGGGAAGGTCTGAGACAGGAGCCAATCACTGCCCTTGCAGGGCATCACCTGGTTCAGGTGAGTGAGCACACAGAAAATGTGAGCTGAGTTTGGTCCTTTCATAAGAGAAGTCCGATGACGGATGTGACCTCACTGGCTTGGAAATGCTCATGGCTGGCAGCAGAGTTCAATGTGTGAGCTGGAGTTCAGCTCCAGAACCTAATTCAGACTACTCTCCTTCCACTTTAGTTTCTCCCTTAGAGAACACACACTGGGACGCTGCATGTGTCCCCACTGTCTGTTATTGCTGATTTAGACGATGTACTCTAAATATATTAATGTATCATCTGTCATTGCATCAAGCACTTAAATGTGACTTGTTTTGAAATCAATTCACAAATCTCATCTGACACTAGAGTGTTCTTACTCAGCCACAAATTCACCTACTTATCCGACTCCAGAAGTATTAGGTCTTAAATAAATCAAGGGACTATAATCACTGCCCAGCTGAAAGATACAGTTACGACCCCACTTTATCCCCCTGGTAGATGTCATTAGCTTTTGTTCTTCAGAGTCTTGGAACTTGATGCGTCAGTACCAGACATGTGAACAGGTTACTAAGTTGCAAATAACAAGTAAGTCCCAAGTCAATACAATCAAGTCTCGAGTCAAGTCCCAAGTCAATACAAGCGAGTCTCGAGTCAAGTCCCAAGTCTTAAACTTCAAGTCCTAGTCAAGTCACCAGATGTAATTTCAATATTTAACACAATTGATGCAGTTGATTAGTATATTAAGTCAGACTAGTCAGATTAGTCAGACTAACTAACGTTAGGCGTTTGAGTGTTTCGTTTCGCTTGAGTGAGATGTCATCGCAGTTGTCGTCGGCACCCCCCCCCCCCCCCACCTAAGTGACTATCGTCCGTCCGTTCGTCCGTCTCCCCCCCCCGCCCCCCCCGGTCCCGCTTTCGAATTATCGTTGGTGCGGACCGCTGACACAAGTCAAGTTGCAAAATAACTCTACAAGTCTCAACAGACAGTGAGCTATAGACAATATACTATAGTTAGTGTACTATAGGCAGTACTATAGACCATATAGTATATACAATATACTATAAAAAGGATACTACAGACAGCATACTATAATCAGTATACTATAAACTATATAGTTTAGTCAGTGCACTATGCACAGTATACTGTAGACGATTTTGTAAGTGCAAAACAAGATGAATCTACAAACTAAGGTAATTTGCAAAAGCCGACATACTACCGGTTTCTGCAAACAAAGAACAATCTGAAATGCTTTAAAAGAAAATATTTAGAGTGTTTTTTACAAATAAAAGAAGTGGCAGGTGTTTCTGAAGTATTCAAACTTCAGTGTATATCGTTGATGTAACTTCAGCTCCACCCCTCCAATGTAATCTCATTACCATATGCCACACCCACTTACACACATCTCAAAGGTTTTCATTTGGTTCTCGACAATATCACAAAATGTGGCCGTCATTTTTGTTTTATGGAGTGTGAGACTACCAAATAATTTCTAAAACTCACTAGCCTCACTGGTGATTAAAATAACCATAATTGTATGTAACACGTCTGGTGTCTGGACATTTAAGCTTCTAGTCAAACATGTGTAAACCAGTGGGAGGAAGCTCACTGTAGAGGTCACCAGCTGAGTGTCAATCACTCTACCTCCTACCTTGGGGAAGGTCTGAGACAGGAGCCAATCACTGCCCTTGCAGGGCATCACCTGGTTCAGAAAATGTGAGCTGAGTTTGGTGCTTTCATAAGAGAAGTCAGATGACGGATGTGACCTCACTGGCTTGGAAATGCTCATGGCTGGCAGCAGAGTTCAATGTGTGAGCTGGAGTTCAGCTCCAGAACCCAATTCAGACTACTCTCCTTCCACTTTAGTTTCTCCCTTAGAGAACACACACTGGGACGCTGCATGTGTCCCCACTGTCTGTTATTGCTGATTTAGACGATGTACTCTAAATATATTAATGTATCATCTGTCATTGCATCAAGCACTTAAATGTGACTTGTTTTGAAATCAATTCACAAATCTCATCTGACACTAGAGTGTTCTTACTCAGCCACAAATTCACCTACTTATCCGACTCCAGAAGTATTAGGTCTTAAATAAATCAAGGGACTGGAATCACTGCCCAGCTGAAAGATACAGTTACGACCCCACTTTATCCCCCTGGTAGATGTCATTAGCTTTTGTGCTTCAGAGTCTTGGAACTTGATGCGTCAGTACCAGACATATGAACAGGTTACTAAGTTGCAAATAACAAGTAAGTCCCAAGTCAATACAATCAAGTCTCGAGTCAAGTCCCAAGTCAATACAAGCGAGTCTCGAGTCAAGTCCCAAGTCTTAAACTTCAAGTCCTAGTCAAGTCACCAGATGTCATCTCAATATTTAACACAATTGAGGCAGTTGATTAGTATATTAAGTCAGACTAGTCAGATTAGTCAGACTAATTAAAGTTCGGCGTTTGAGTGTTTCGGTTCGCTTGAGTGAGATGTCGTCGCAATTGTCGTCGGCACCTATCGCACCCCCCCTCCACCTAAGTGACTTTCGTCCGTCCGTTCGTCCGTCTCCCCCCCCGGTCCCCGCTTTCGAATTATTGTTGGTGCGGACCGCTGACACAAGTCAAGTTGCAAAATAACTCTACAAGTCTCAACAGACAGTAAGCTATAGACAATATACTATAGTTAGTGTACTATAGGCAGTACTATAGACCATATAGTATATACAATATACTATAAAAAGGATACTACAGACAGCATACTATAATCAGTATACTATAAACTATATAGTTTAGTCAGTGCACTATGCACAGTATACTGTAGACGATTTTGTAAGTGCAAAACAAGATGAATCTACAAACTAAGGTAATTTGCAAAAGCCGACATACTACCGGTTTCTGCAAACAAAGAACAATCTGAAATGCTTTAAAAGAAAATATTTAGAGTGTTTTTTAGAAATAAAAGAAGTGGCAGGTGTTTCTGAAGTATTCAAACTTCAGTGTATATCGTTGATGTAACTTCAGCTCCACCCCTCCAATGTAATCTCATTACCATATGCCACACCCACTTACACACATCTCAAAGGTTTTCATTTGGTTCTCGACAATATCACAAAATGTGGCCGTCATTTTTGTTTTATGGAGTGTGAGACTACCAAATAATTTCTAAAACTCACTAGCCTCACTGGTGATTAAAATAACCATAATTGTATGTAACACGTCTGGTGTCTGGACATTTAAGCTTCTAGTCAAACATGTGTAAACCAGTGGGAGGAAGCTCACTGTAGAGGTCACCAGCTGAGTGTCAATCACTCTACCTCCTACCTTGGGGAAGGTCTGAGACAGGAGCCAATCACTGCCCTTGCAGGGCATCACCTGGTTCAGGTGAGTGAGCACACAGAAAATGTGAGCTGAGTTTGGTGCTTTCATAAGAGAAGTCAGATGACGGATGTGACCTCACTGGCTTGGAAATGCTCATGGCTGGCAGCAGAGTTCAATGTGTGAGCTGGAGTTCAGCTCCAGAACCCAATTCAGACTACTCTCCTTCCACTTTAGTTTCTCCCTTAGAGAACACACACTGGGACGCTGCATGTGTCCCCACTGTCTGTTATTGCTGATTTAGACGATGTACTCTAAATATATTAATGTATCATCTGTCATTGCATCAAGCACTTAAATGTGACTTGTTTTGAAATCAATTCACAAATCTCATCTGACACTAGAGTGTTCTTACTCAGCCACAAATTCACCTACTTATCCGACTCCAGAAGTATTAGGTCTTAAATAAATCAAGGGACTGGAATCACTGCCCAGCTGAAAGATACAGTTACGACCCCACTTTATCCCCCTGGTAGATGTCATTAGCTTTTGTTCTTCAGAGTCTTGGAACTTGATGCGTCAGTACCAGACATATGAACAGGTTACTAAGTTGCAAATAACAAGTAAGTCCCAAGTCAATACAATCAAGTCTCGAGTCAAGTCCCAAGTCAATACAAGCGAGTCTCGAGTCAAGTCCCAAGTCTTAAACTTCAAGTCCTAGTCAAGTCACCAGATGTCATCTCAATATTTAACACAATTGAGGCAATTGATTAGTATATTAAGTCAGACTAGTCAGATTAGTCAGACTAACTAACGTTAGGCGTTTGTGTTTCGGTTCGCTTGAGTGAGATGTCATCGCAATTGTCGTCGGCACCTACCCCCCCCCCCCCCCCCCACCTAAGTGACTTTCGTCCATCCGTTCGTCCGTCTCCCCCCCCCGGTCCCCGCTTTCGAATTATCGTTGGTGCGGACCACTGACACAAGTCAAGTTGCAAAATAACTCTACAAGTCTCAACAGACAGTAAGCTATAGACAATATACTATAGTTAGTGTACTATAGGCAGTACTATAGACCATATAGTATATACAATATACTATAAAAAGGATACTACAGACAGCATACTATAATCAGTATACTATAAACTATATAGTTTAGTCAGTGCACTATGCACAGTATACTGTAGACGATTTTGTAAGTGCAAAACAAGATGAATCTACAAACTAAGGTAATTTGCAAAAGCCGACATACTACCGGTTTCTGCAAACAAAGAACAATCTGAAATGCTTTAAAAGAAAATATTTAGAGTGTTTTTTAGAAATAAAAGAAGTGGCAGGTGTTTCTGAAGTATTCAAACTTCAGTGTATATCGTTGATGTAACTTCAGCTCCACCCCTCCAATGTAATCTCATTACCATATGCCACACCCACTTACACACATCTCAAAGGTTTTCATTTGGTTCTCGACAATATCACAAAATGTGGCCGTCATTTTTGTTTTATGGAGTGTGAGACTACCAAATAATTTCTAAAACTCACTAGCCTCACTGGTGATTAAAATAACCATAATTGTATGTAACAGGTCTGGTGTCTGGACATTTAAGCTTCTAGTCAAACATGTGTAAATCAGTGGGAGGAAGCTCACTGTAGAGGTCACCAGCTGAGTGTCAATCACTCTACCTCCTACCTTGGGGAAGGTCTGAGACAGGAGCCAATCACTGCCCTTGCAGGGCATCCCCTGGTTCAGGTGAGTGAGCACACAGAAAATGTGAGCTGAGTGTGGTGTTCTCATAAGAGAAGTCAGATGACGGATGTGACCTCACTGGCTTGGAAATGCTCATGGCTGGCAGCAGAGTTCAATGTGTGAGCTGGAGTTCAGCTCCAGAACTCAATTCAGACTACTCTCCTTCCACTTTTTGTCTTCAGTATATTAAGTTGTAATCCTGAAATGTCAAACATGATACAATTTGCTTGAAAGTCAACTGAATTTTACTATCTAATATATTTAATAGATAAAGGAGATTTACAGAAATCCGTGTCACAGCCCAAGTCTCCTGAATTCATTGGGTCAGGACTTCATGAAGACTCCTGAGTTCATTGGGTCAGGACTTCATGAAGACTCCTTAGTTCATTGTGTCAGGACTTCATGAAGACTCTGTCCCTTCTACACTTTTTACGTGATATAAAAACATGTCATATAAAATCAATGTACAGAAAATAGTCTGTTCCTTTCAAGGGTATCTCAACCCTGTTCATCTTTCCTTTGTTTTCCGAATTCTTCGCCGTGCCACTAATCCAGGCATGTAGGAAAAGAGTGTGGGTGTTTCTGCGTGTTCTGCAAGTTGTTTCAGGTAAGGCAGAGCAATTGCTGCAGAACATAAGACTGTAGATGACTACAGAAACTCCACACACATCCACCAGCAGCACTAAAGTTCTACACTCCTTCATCACTTTAACTGTGGGACACCACATACATAAACATAACAGCTGTTCTTGTATCCTTAGCATGCTGTACATACCGAGCATCAGAATGGGGAAGAAAGGTAACATGGCTGTTGGTGCCAGACGGCTGGTAACTGGGGCTAAATTCACACAGGCTCACCAAAATTGGACAATAGAAGATTGGAAAAACGTTGCTGATAAGTCTCAATTTCTGCTGCGACATTCAGATGGTAGGGTCAGAATTTGGCATCAACAACATGAAAGCATGGATCCATCCTGCCTTGTATCAACAGTTCAGGCTGGTGGTGGTGGTACAATGGTGTGGGGGACATTTTCCTGGCACACACCCATTAGTACCAAATGAGCATCATGTCAACGCCACAGCCTACCTGAGTATTGTTGCTGTCCATGTCCACCCCTTTATGACCACAGTGTACCCATCTTCTGATGGCTACTTCCAGTGGGATAACACGTCATGTCATAAAGCACGAAACATCTCAGACTGGTTTCTTTTTTTCTTTTTTTTTTTATGGCCCACGTCCACCCCCCTAATATAGTGATGACAATATGCAAAGTGATAATTATTGGAGTTAGGTGGACCAAGAAAAGAGGGGGAGAGAAAGAATAAAAAGGGAAAAGACAGAAGGGCAGGGAGAAAAAAAAAGCAACCAGCTCAAATGACCACTGCAAAGAAGAGCAGAAAGTGTACCCAATACATATAGCACAAATGACTCTTATGTATGTGTATGTGTGAGTGTGTGTTTATGTGCAACATAAAAGTGTAACATAGGATAAATGTACGGAATGTACTTACCAGCAAGGGTAGAAAGCTGCAACAACATTCCCCCAGAGGCCAGAGGCAGGCAGAGAAAGACCCGGGAATCCCACCCACCCACGGCCCCCCCAGGAGCAGTGGAGTCCCAGGGACGCACTTCCCAGTGACCCCTGCATGCCCTCCCCCGCAGGCGGGAGAGGGAGACCCCGGACAGCGTGGGGGTGGGGTGGGGATGCAAAGGGTTGTTGATCGTTGACCGGGGGGTGCGCGAGTGTCAAACCCTAGACGTCAGATTGGTTACCATGTATGTCAATCAAAATACAACCGTCAGTGCAGATGGACGATAGCCTGTCATTCATCCACTACGTTTTAATGTCATGCGATCTACCCACACTTCCTTCACGATCGACCGGTCGATTGCGATCGAAGTAATGGGCAGCCCTGGTGTATAGCCTACATATCACAATAACACTGTCACGTCCAGCCCCTCCCTCCTCCCTGGTCCCGCCTAGCTCCCACTCCCATTCGTCCCTCCGTCTGTCTGTCACGCCCTCGTCGTTAGTCTCGCACACCTGAATCTTGTTTCACCGTCTTGTCTCTGTGTATAAAAACCCCCTAGTGTTGTTCTCCCTTGTCGGTCATTCCTCGTGTGTAAGTCCCTCGCTTCTCCTCTGCCCTGCTTCATGATCTGTTTGTTAGTGTCTTTGTACTCCCTCTCTGTTTCGTTCTTATCCTTCGCTTGTTTGTTTTTCCCGTGTTCACAGCTTGTGTTTTCTTTGTGTATGTCCCCAGTCTGTAGTGGTCTTTTGCAGTTTAACTTCTCATTGTCAATCTAGTTAGTTGGTGTGGTTTGTTAGTCCTCCCTGTTTGCCTTCTCATGGGTTTTGTGTGCTTTTGTGTTCATGTCCTGGTTGTCTACCTCCCTCCTAGTTTTTGTCTACCGTCATAGTTTTCCTCGTTACCCAACCTCCCAGCTCCACAAGGTTTGTCCTGACTTAGTTTTGTATTGTTTGCTCTCTCAGTTTCAGTTTAGTGTTTTTATAGTTTTCTACCCAGCTCATGTTGGCTCGGTTACCTTATGGTTTTGTTAGTCGTTTGGTCTAGTGTATGTTTTCCTTCTACCTCCTTATCTCTCGTTAGCCCCCATTGCTCTGTGTTTCCTGTTCTTTATTAAAACATTTGAATATCTGCATGTGCGTCACCCCTGCCCCTGAAACGTTACAAACACATTTTGTCAAAAACCTTTATTTTTTTTTTAGTACTACCCAACATGAATAAATTATCAAAAATATATCATACACTGATTTCTTATATTGAAATTATCATACACATTATGATTAGAAGAAAAAAACATGTAAATAATAATAATCAGACAAGGCTTGAAGTGCTCAATTATAACATTGAAAAACTCCCATATGTTCATAGAATTCATTTGAAAATGAATGAAAATCAAATGAAATCAAATCTATTTTACACAGTATGAAAAGTATGAGAAAATGAACCATTTCCATAAAGTCATATCAGCCACAGCTCTAATTAAGACTTCAGTAACTAACTACACTAAATTCAACATACATTAACAATTGCTGTCATTCCAATAGGAAAGCATGTCTGTTTCCACTGGCGTAGGGGAGGGGCACGCAAGGCACGCACTGCGGGGGGGCCCCGAACACAGGTGGGCCCCGCCTTAGGACGAGTTTGTTGTTTAGTCATCCTCCTGGGTGATGTTAAGCCTGGTTTATACTTGAGGGTCTGCGCGGCGAAAATGACGTAATCGCTGTGGCTCCGCCCGTGCGCGAGGGCCTCGCGCGCTGTCGATTTGCGAGGTCGTGCACCTCTCGAATTTTGTAACTTCGCGCGCGCGCCGCGCTTCAGCGCGATGAACAAAGTCATGTTTGCAGGGTTCATACACCTTTACAAGGTGGTATTAAAGCATTTGTACATCACTTTCAAGGTCCATTTCAATATTTCCCAGCACGTTAAACTTAGTTAAATATTTATACATATACTCGAAATTATTCGCTTTTTATCACATTATTTAATGGTTGTTTATTTTCAAAACGCCCAATCTTAACGTCTTCACGTTCTCTCATGTTTCGTCCTGGAATTACTAGAGGCTCGTATTTGTTAACGTATCGTTTCGGACAACACTGCAACAGGGTTGCCAACTTTTGACGTTCGCTTGGAGTGAGATTTTAACCTGGAGCCGGTGGCGAGTGTATTTTGTTGAGCGGGTGGGGGGGGGGGGGGGGTGGCGAACGAAAGTTGTTGAGCGGGGGGTGGCGAACGTAAAATGGACACAGATTCAGTGTTATATCGCCGGTGGATGGCGCCAGAGCTAGCGAACTAGTAACGTATTGAATCATATATGTGGATCTGAGGTAAATAAACTGGATATTTTTTTTCGGCGTGAGATATCGGAAGTGTGGCGTGAGAGCGTGTGAAAACGGTCAAATGCGTGTGTCTCACGCTCAATGCGTGAGAGTTGGCAACCCTGCTGCAAAGCCATATTTACACTGCAGTGACGCTCGCGACGCTCGCGAAAGTATAAACGCCTACACCGCTCGCGCAGGGTCGCGCGCTACGGTCGCTCGCGAGATTTTAGCTCACGCACGGGCCTCCTCATTGCCTCCTTGCGGTGGGGCCCCAAAATTTTGCGCTACGCCTCTGTCTGTTTCATAACAATAGCTGCAAGAAAATGGTAAACTGATAATGAAAGATTAAAGCTACTACTCTTTTATTCTTACTTAGAATGTAATAGGATGCAAATCCATCCCTGTTCACAGTTGATCTGAAGCTTTGGACATAGAAAATTGCACAGAGACAAGTGTTTAAAGTTTAAGATATGTAGATGACAGACGGACATGGTTCTGCAGAGATCAGGGAATTAAGAATTGGAGATTAAGGGTGTGTGTGTGTGGGGGGGGGGGGGGGGGTGTGCAGATTAGAGCATTTGAATGAGAATGGATATTAGGTGGGGCTGAAAAAAAATCTGGGATGAGATCAGGGCAAGATCAGTAAAGATAAGGATAGTGGGTGTGGATATCACGGTAATAGCAGTGGTAGGAATTAGAGTATGATTAGGGTATTTGGTGGGGGGGGGTTAGGGTGATGGTGACACACTGAGGCTGTGGTGAGATTCCGGGCTGGATGGGTCAGGACTTGAGGTGGGTGACACTTCAAGAATTTCCTCTTTAAATGCAAGGGACGTGGGACTATTCGGAGACTCAGGGGGCTCCGATCGATCAGACCTCCCCTGAATAATCTCTTCTGGGGTCTTTAGAAACCTAAAGTAGAGAAAGAGAAAGAGAGGGAGAAAGGGGAAAGTTTGGTGAATTGAATCGAGTACTTAAAGCACAAATAAAATCCACAAAACCTCATAGCCCTGTGGAGCACCTGAAGAGAAGTCTCTGTCCCATCTCCTTTTTGATGATGTTGAGTTTGTAATAATGGCGCAGGGCTCGTGACATCTTCTCATAGGTCATATTGGCCCTGTTCTGAGTCACATAGAGATATTATATGAATAATGGACAAATCAGTAGATTCAGGTAGATTCAATTTACTCCCCCCCCCCCCCCCAACTACCTTATGGTTTCCCCAGAGGCGAGCCAGTCCATTTGGGTCTACAACTCTGAAGACCATGGCATCTGGGTCTTCCCAGCGGATATACGCTTCATACCGTGGGTCCAACAGCAGGTGGTAAACATAATCCCATAGTAGTCTGCAGTCTGGGGAGAAGGCAAAGTCCATAAAAAAAAATTAAATCTTTTTCCAATTTTATTTATTGCAACATTGTAGGTAGCATGCGGTGCTAAACAAACTTCAATAAAAGTAAACTGTTTAGATACAAACAACTTATAAAAAAAATTTTTTATTTAATTTATCAAATACATTATAACATTTAACAAGTGAGCACCATTACAAAAAATGGCAATTCACCTATTCTATTATTATTAATAATAATGATAATAATTTAATATTGCACTATGAGAATGAGGAAAGAAGCAGAAGTCAGACTGGTCTGTGTTCATGTCTGTCTGGTCCAATCTGTAAGGTATTCTGAGCATGCTCACTGCTGTACCTGGTATCTTCCCATTGGCTACTGTGGTTTGTGTGGGACACTTGATTGCCTCTGATCTGCTGGACAGGTTGAGGGGTTCGTCTTTACAGCAGACCACGAAGGGCTGGCTGGGCAGCATGGGGATGCTGGCCAAAACTTCTGAACTGACTTCTTCAGAAGCACGTGCAGTATCTGAATAATGCAGAGAAATGACCGTTTGACCTCCATGAACTGACTGATAAACCATGTGTAAGAGAGAACGTCTGAAGATTGATCATCTGAAGATTGATAATTAATCTGAAGATTAATCATTAATGGCTAAAGAAGAATCTAATAGTAGCTTCAAGAGGAGATGTGCTGACATTCTGGAGCACTGGAATCTGAACAGTTAATTGCGCTTAAATTACATTAACATAAACAGTTCATTAACATAAACAATTTATTGTGGTTAAATTAAGATCTTATTTTAGTGCATAAACCATACATGTACATTATATTTGTGCATAAAACATACATTTTTTATTACATGTTCTGGAAGAATGTAATTACACACTGTTACAGTCAAATTGCTCACTGATATATAATGGCCAAAACTACGTAGCAGTAGGAGAATTATTGCGTTCTTATAGGCTGCTGTGACTCCAGACCTGAGCGTGTTTGTGGACAGAGGCTGTATGGCTGAACGAGACAGTGCTGTCTCATTTCTGGCTTCTGATCTCTATTTGGTGAGACTGATGTTTGGGTGTTTGGATTCACTGAGCAAACAGGCACAGATCTGTTAGTGGAAATGCAGGGACCTGCTGTGATGAGATTGGAGAGAAGGAGATAAATTAGCAGATGCTAATAAATGCATCTTTTGAATTATTTAACAATGTCTATTTTATTTTTATGGCATTCATGTGGCTTTTCTGTGAGATCTGAGGAACTGGCCCACGACTAGGAGAAAGCTGTCATGTTTTTTTTCTGACAGGATAGAATAGAATAGAATAACTTTATTGATCCCACGAGTGGGAAATTAAAGATGCCTTCACAAGCAGCTGCACCACGCTCACTCCGCATGAGCAGCGGGAGAGACGTTTGATCCAAATACAGCACGGTATTCTGCAAGGACCGGACAGTATTTAGCGAGGTCCTGGTTTATGTCAGAAAATACATAACACGAGTCAAACAGGAAGCACCTATCTCTGAGAAGTAACGACTGTTTTCTCCTTTTTACCCAGAATAAGGAACCTTTTGGCGACACCACCAATCCCAAACTGAACAAGAGAATCATTCAATGTGCAGGAGTATGTAAGTGTAACTTTGAGAAATAACATCATGAGGAAAAATGTTATTGAAAAGAAAAGTGCATAAAACAATTTAAACAAGAATTTCAGTCTGCATTGTCGACTGCATTGTTGTTAAATGCACTATAGAAGGAAAATTTACAAATGAAGTGAACTTCCTGCCTGTAGAGGCAGTAGTGAGCTCAACACCTCTTCAGATTAGTGTGAGTTAGCGCCACTGTCATATGCTGGCTTTGCATTCTGGCGCTTGTACAACCAGGAAGTTTCATAAAGTCTCTACGAACTAGATGAAGTGTGAACAAGCTGAGTAAGACTGATTCCATTTATATTTCAAATAAACTAATGAGTAAATCATGTCCGCACCTCTGTAGCTTTGGTATCCTGTGAAATGGCATGAGGTTTATATGTGTTTTGTTTATCCCCTACTTCTTGTCACATGTATTGTTTGCGGATGGTCAAACACACAAAGCTGAAACACACTCAGCTCCAAATGCTTTTTTCTTTCACAGAAGTCTTGGTCTGTTCTGTGTGCTTGCAGCAGCACGTAGAAACAAAACACTCGAAACACATGTGGGCACATCGACAACACACTCCCTACATCGCTGACTCTAACGCCGCATTCAGTCTGATCAGACTCTGACTATGGGTCCAGTCTATCTGTTGATCACAGTGGGGACTGTGAAGCATCACATCACCTGCAGAAGGGAGAGGTCCGATCAGGCCTTGCGTGGGGCCGATGGGATGTTCAGCACCACTGGAACTGCAGACCAGAACTCGTCTCTGCTGTTTTACATGCTGCAGGAGCTCATACAGCACATCGCCTGGAAACCAAGGCTAAAATCAATGCACAGCCACTAAATACTGTCCCCTACTGTCGGGTTCGTATAGCGCTCACAGCTTTTAACATGTATTCCCGTTTGTGAAGACTAAATGTAAACGTTTGCGAGCGGGATGTCAGACCGGCGCCGGGACAGCGGAGACGGAAGTCCTCTTTGGTGAGGAGGCACAGTGCTTTGCCATTCATCTCAAACTTGTTGTGATCGTCACGGCGTAAGGAGTACTCCCTCTGGGCCCAGCGTAGCCACAGATTTACATCCTCCTTATCCCACAGGGATGGGTTTATTCCTACCAACAAACAGCATGCAAAGTGCTTATGAATACTAAGTCATTCAGTATGGCAGAACAGGCACACATCAAACTTACTTATTTTGTTTAATGTGTAATGCTGACAGTATATTAGGTAGACTAATGGTAAATGTGCATTAGTTATGAATTTCTGGACTACAGTACAGTTTGGGCAGGAAATAAGAAATAAAATGACAAAACTGACATTGAGTATAAATCTAGTAATGGAACAGTGCACAATGACACAGTAGTAGGAAAAATATGAAGACCGTGTAAGCAAGCACATTTATAATTAAACAGCATAAAGTCATTTAAACAAACAGAACAACAAAAGGTGAAATATATGTGGTGAAGGACATACGTAGTCTTCCAGGAAGCTTGCATAGATCGTCTGATGTGTCGGGGCATGTGGAAGCCAGAACACTCGGGCTGTTCACGAGAGCAGCTGCAGCCACAGACAGGGAGGTGTCCATGGGGTCCTGCACCAAACACACACACCCCTACCATGGAACATTCTGGAAAAGTATTTTTATGTCTATCACACCTCAGGAATTAAGAACTTGCAATTGCAGCTTGCAATCCCAAACTGCTTTGCCTCTTATGGTTTAAGCTACAGGTCAAAAGTGAAAGTAAATGATGACATGGAAATGTGCTGTGCAAATTTTGCTTTTGATTTTGCACTAATGCGAAAAAATTACTTTTTGTGGGTTGCTTTCTTATTCATAACATCATTTTACCCAAATATTGAAGCCTAAGAAAGAAATGGACAATGTGAGAACATGTATTTATTTTGAAGTACTTCTTGCCATAAAAAAAAAACATTAGGTATTATTGACTATTTATTTCTTTTTGTATTTTGGTATAGTTATGGGTCATTGCATAAGTAAAAGAAGACATATAGGCTGTAACACATTATCTGGTTTATCTCCATATGCACTTACCTTGATCAAGCTTTGTGATGTGGAGGCGTTAGTCATATTTGTTCCCGTATTATGGAATAGCACATTTCATTACATTTGTAGAGTTCACGAGTGTTCGGAGGAAACAAACAGAATTTATGAATGCAACTTTTTTATTAAAGTCCGTGTACACTGACCGTAGTTTAGTGCGTAACGAACACAACGACAATCCTTCCGGGAAATGAAAACGAAAGAGAGGATTTGCACGCGCACGGGGGCGAGGCAAGTGTTGTTTTCAAAAGTCAAGGAAAGAGGCTGCAGGTTTCCACCGAGACGACCGTGCTGCTGTTTGCTTTGGTTGTTAACACACATTATAATATAATAGCAGAAACAAAGAAAACGTAAGGTTAATATAACTAATATAAACAAACATAAAGTCATCGACATTCTACTTAAAACTAATGACAAAAAAGCGAAATAATTAAGTGAAATTATAACAGCAAATGTGCATCGCCAGTACTGCTACTATACTGCTAACACTACTACACTACTAATGGTGATGACTGTTAGGTATAATGTCAGAGTGCACAAGATATTCCCACGTTTTAGCCAAGTTCATAAAGAGCTTTCAGACTAAAACGGATTATGTGTTCTTTCCCATTCCGAAACGTTTTAGCGCGTGCGCGTATTGCGACCTTACGTGAACCCGCATACTCGCGCCCGACAGGCATTCCCATGTGCATGACATCGCGTTTGGACAGAACTTGAAAGAAGTAAAGAGTGAGTTCTTCCATATTTGTTCTTTTTGTGTACTCCACGGCAGCTGCCGTATAAAGAGTTTAACGTAAATGTTGTAATTTTATTTAATCTTAGATCACAGGTTCATTCTTTTTGATAGGTCTCTTGACCAGTAATACCTCATAAAAGATTGGTGTTCATTCAATGTAATTGTTTTAGTACATTTTATTTAGTACCCGAAGACAGCAACAACTAATGACACACTAATAATTTCAACCCCTAACAGAGCATACACACACACAACTCAAACATTTAACGATTAAATTGAGACATCAGATGTAGGGTCTTCCATTCCAACAGCGTTTGGCAGTATTCTGAAAATGTATAGGGACATTCTGTATTCAGACATTTAACGCTGCACACTTCTTCCTTGCGCACCGTCTTTATAGGTTTTTATTTACCTATATATTTTATTTTATTTTATTTTAAAAGTGACGCCTTACACTCGAGATCAAAGGTCACAGTATGTCATAATGGCTCGTGTACACACGTGACGGTGTGTGTCCAGTCGCGTTTGAAAGAGCAAATAATACATTTACTGAGCATAGTGCAAGGTTCTTACTGGCGCGTTCAATGACTTTCACTGGCATCATTATTTATCATCATTATTAGTAATATTTAGTGATTAATCACAAATGCATCATGCATTGGATCCTACATTCTTACTTCAGCTTCCTCCTTTCAAAAACTTCATCATCTGCCTCTTCAAATGGAACACAGAATTAACTTAAAAAAATAAACTAGTCCACAATCCTCCAATACACTCCTAACACACAAACCCTAACATCTTGATTCATATTACTGCTTTACAAAGCATCCATCTCTAATGCTCAGTATCATAGGTGATTTACGTTTCCTCATGTTTTTCTACAGAATGATAAGAAGCAAGATTGCCCAACAACTTGCTCAACCGACTCAGTCCATATCTGGGTGGCTGGCCACCAAGTTCTTCAAATGGCGCAACCGGGCACTAGAGGAGGCCACGGTGAAACTATGCAACATCCAGCCTAATGATGTTGTGTTGGAAGTGGGGCATGGGCCAGGATGGGGTCTGCTATCTGCAGCCGAGCTCCTCACGGGCCCTGAGGGTAAACTGCTCGGAGTGGACTACTCTGAGTACATGCACAGGATGTCCAGGAAGAGGATGCAGGAGCAGATAACCAAGGGAAAAGTGATTCTGCATCACAGTAACGTGACAGCGATGCCCATAGCAGACAGCAGTGTGGATAAAGTGTTCCACTGCAACTCCTATTACTTCTGGCCTGACCTGAAAGCAGGAACTTCAGAGATACACAGAGTGATGAAACCAGGTAAAGATTTAGTGTGGAATGTATCTGCTGAAACTGTTTGCTTACATCTACATGTATATATGTAATCGCAAAAGTAATTTTTTGTGCATATGTGGGACAGCCCCACCCAAATCAGCATAACCACAGAGAACCCCTAAACCAAACCTTGTGCTAGCGCTGAAATGGGGGGGAGACTGGGGGCTGAATTGAAAGCAGGATAGTGGGGAATGGATGCTGGAGTCTTGTCTGGCCCCAGAAAGCATGTTGGGACACCAGACACCAGAGCTGGGTAGGAAGCTAAGACAGGAGCTGTGACCCAGTCAGCAACAACATCCAAAGTTGAGCGAGAAGCAGCTGGGGGATAATTGGTTAAGAACGCATGCTGGAGCTAAAGCCCAGTCAGGAACCATGGTGGGAGTGAGGTTCAGAATGACTAGGTCAGAGATGAGATCAGGATCCAGGGTCCGGTTAAGGATATCCAAACCAGCTCCAGACCCAGCTCCGATTTCCATTCATGAAAAAATATGTTTGTAATCATGTGTATTGAATTGTTTAAAAAAACATCTCGTATCCCACTTGTCAGACAAAATTCTCAGCATCTGTAATTGTATTGTAGATGTTTTGCTATATTTTAAGGAGTAATACTTATTACTGTTTATTTTTGTCAGGTGGGCTCATGGTTACGACCCTTAGACAAAAATCCATTGCATCATTTGTATCGAAGAAAATAATAGTTGGAGAGAACTGGCACCCCGAGACCTATATGGAGGCACTGCAGTCCTCGGGGTTCAGACACATCAGAATGCAGAACAGAACGGACAGATGCAGCTTTCAAGCCATTTTTGCTACTGCTTCAAAGTGAAGGACTACAAACCAGTATTCCACTGCATGTCTGTCTATGATGAGATTATGGTTTGCATAAGAATTAAAACTGACATGCCTCTTTGACTGAACCAGTTTAACAAATGGGGGTGAACATTATGTGAGAACATGAATTTCTGGTTAATTGTCTGACTTCACTAAAGCCAAACATTTTATGTTATTTATTTCTTGTAAGAGAAACATGGGTTAATGGGAAAACTGAAATCCCTCTAGAGTGGTAGGGAATTCTCTGGGGGCAGACGAACGGCGAGGCATTGTCTTTACATCACACACACACACACACACACACACACACACACACACACACACACACACACACGGAGTTACAAGGCACAGAATATACAAACAATATACAAAACTGACTTACAAGGAACGACTGGGCAGGCACACGGGAATATAAGCCAAACACATCATGAAGTTAAAGCTAAAACAGCTGATCAGGACTAATAATGGGCGGAGGGAACAAGGGGCGTGGCAGAAGAACACTTCGGCGATTCAAATGAAAACGAAACTAAGGGAACATCAAGGCATGAGTTGGGGCGGAGTCGACGTTACACAAGTTCTCCCATTTAGAAATCATGGAGATCTTAGGCGCATGTCCACTGTGAGAGACAATCTTTAAAAAATCCAGAAATCACAATGTATGATTTTTTATAATTTATTTGTTTTACTGCTGCAAATAAGTGTTTGAACACCAGTGGAAATCAATGTTAATGTTTGCAATTCGAGAGGCCAACGTTTCCTGTAGTTTTTCACCAGGTTTGCACACACTGCAGCAGGGATTTTAGCTTCCACACAGATCTTTTCCAGATTAGCCAGGTTTCTGGACTAAAATACAAGATGTATTAATACATGGACTCAAAGACCAAACAACAACAAACAGCTGAATGCAACAGATGTACAATAGGCTTACCAAAAACAGATGATAACAAAACGCAACTAAACATAGACATGATTCACATGGGGACGGAGCCAGATGTGAAGTTACAAGTCTACCTAACCGAAAATACAAGTGCCCTTATTTACCATATCTAAAGACAGAAACAATTACTGTTCGGTGTAAAGGCGTTTCCATGCTTACCTGGCCATGGTGTTATAAAAAGGTTAATAAATAATCACCATTCGGTGCTTTTACTTTTGTGATATTGTGGCGTCAGCGAAAGACAGGTAGAGTTGTGTGTGTCTATATTAAAACAGACTCAGCTCACATGCCAGTGCACGCAGGGTATCACTCCACACAAACACGGAACACGTAACACTGGCATGTAATAAACTAATAGGAATATAACTACGACGTCAACGCCAACTAAACACTAAATAACCTAAACTAACAACATAAAGAAACAACATGGAACAAACACTCATGGTGTTGTCGAACGTCCTCCCCATCAACTATCAATTATAATTAATCAATTATCAATATTATTATTCTTGCAAAGTCTTCTTGCTTGTTTATACTGCTCAGGCCGTTGATTAAATGTAACCCCCCCCTCCTTCTGTAAGTCACTTTCTTACAATTGCGGATTGCTGAGTCAAATACTGGCTCTGAATTTTTCGGGTGTACTGAAGTGTCTGTATGCACAGCAATAAGCAGTCTTGAGGTTTTTTTTTTCAAATCAAGGGTGGGTATCGTACCAGTTTGCCATAACTGAATTCTCTGGATCTAAATGACTTTCCGTGAGTGTCTGTATATTTTTTTAAAGAAGTGCAATATATCACATTTTCTTTTCATTTTTGGAAATAACTAGAGCAAAAAAGTGGGACACTACGATGGGATTTCTGCGTTAACCATATAGCTAGTTAGCTAACTGGTGCCCGCTTTATCGCCTTTCACAAAAATGATGTGTCTCACGCCTCATTTAGGTGCCTTAGGGGGTCCAAGGATGTTGTGACTGGGGTACAGTATATTATGTTCTCCAAACCTAATAGTTTGATGTGAGCAGGTCATTGTGGGATGGAGCATACCGACTGTCATGAACTACATATGGGCTGGTCCTCAGGGACACCGTGGGAGGTTAAAAGATGTTGTCAATCCACCTCTCTTTCTCTCTGTGAGGACGCCAGAGCGGGAAAAGGTATGTACTGATCTTCATCTTCTTCTTCTTCTTCTTTCGGCAATTCTCGTTTAGGGGTCACCACAGCGGATCAAACTCCTCCATCTGGCCCTGTCCTGAGTGTCCTCCACTGACACACCAGCCACTCTCATATCCTCTACCACTGCATCCATAAACCTCCTCTTAGGTCTACCTCTCCTCCTCTTGCCTGGAAATTCCATCCTCAAGACCCTCCTACCAATATACCTCTCCTACCTCCTCTGTACATGTCCAAACCATCTCATCAACACCTCCTCATCACCACTGTTCCCTCCACCAACATGTCCATTTAAATCTGCTCTAATAACCACTCTCTCTTCTTTAGGAACCTGCAAAACAACTTAATCTAACTCTCCCCAGAATTCTTCTTTCTCATCCACATCACAACCTACCTGAGGAGCATAAGCACTGATGACATTCATCATCACCCCATCAATCTCTAACTTTACACAGATCACCCTGTCACTTACTCTCTTTACCTCCACTAAACTCATCCTTCAGGATTACCCCTACTCCATTTCTCTTCCTGTCTACACCATGATAGAAGAGTTTGAAGCCACCACCAATGCTCCTGGCCTTGCTCCCCTTCCACTTGGTCTCCTGTACACACAGTATATCCATCTTTCTCCTCTCCATCACATCAGCTAGCTCTCTCCCTTTACCTGTCATAGAGCCCACATTCAACGTACCAACTCTAACCTCCACCTTCCTGCTCTGCCTCCTCTCCTTCAACTTCAGAACTCTCTTCCCCCCTCTCCTCCTCCTCCTTGTCACAACAGTAGTCCAATTTCCACTAATGCCCTGTTGGACAACGGCACCAGTGGCGGTCGTTGTTTACCCGGGCCTCGACCGATCCGGTATGGGATTTCTATTTTTGATCCGTATCATTTGATTTGGCGCAGTTTGTTTTTACACCGGATACCCTTCCTGACGCAACCCTCTCTATTTATCCGGGCTTTGGACTAAAATACACTGGTGTGTGTACCCTAGTGGCTAGGTTACTATAATATTTGTAATGTTATTGGCACAAAATTAACAGCAGCTAACTTTAGATTTTGACTGCAACTTTTTAATAGGCAGACTTCTGCTTGTCACTCTCTGCAACATACGGAGAATACAACCCTTTCTTTCACAGGAAGCCACCCAAGTGCTTTTGCAGTCTCTCATCATCTCAAAGCTGGACTACTGCAACTGCTTACTTACGGATATTTCTCTATGGGTCATCAGACCTCTACAACTGATCCAGAATGCAGCAGCACGACAGGTCTTCAATCTCCCGAAGTTCACGTCACTCCAGTGCTGCATTCTCTTTACTGCCTTCCAGTAGCTGCATACATCATTTCTAAATTCTCGATGCTTGCCTGCAAAGCCAAAAATGGACCAACCGCTCCCGACATGAGCCCCCATCCAAACCTCGAGTACTTTGAACCTCAAGTACGGCTCGGCTTGAAACGCCATGCTTAAAGTCTCACGGAAAACAACCTTCAAGACCTGTCCTGGCTCCAAGCTTCCATTGGCTGTCCAGACTGCAGAGTCCCTAGCAGTCTTCAAATGTAGACTGAAGACTCATCTGTAGAACAGACTAAAACTCTAGCACTTGTCATAGTACTTTCCGTTGTATGATAAGTACCTATGTGACTTTGCATTTCTTGTAGGATTCCATTTTAATTCCTGTAGTTTTGTATATTTTGTAATGTTTAGTAGTATTCTGGTTCGAGGGTATCTTGAATTCTGACCTATCTACTGCACTATCTAGAATTAATTCTGTGAACAGATGGCAAAGCACTTCGCAAGGCGCTCCGAATAAGCGCGTCTGCTAAATGCCCTACATGTAAATGATAAGGAGTGTATCTTTCATTTCACATCAGTGGTATGTGTTTGTAGTTGTGTTCAGGCTACTGATATTGGTGATGGAGAAAGACATTGAGTACAGTCCTGGGGATTTAAATGATTAAAAGTAATGATAGAGGACATTGAGGTGCTCAACACTGGTATAATATACTTTTTCATTTGCATGAAATAACTTTCCAATTTGCATTGCACATTTGAGTTTGTCCTGGAAGTCATGATGAATATGGAGAGGAAAAAAATCTGTAAAATTACGGTATTTCTATGCAGAACTTTTTGTGCTGTCACTTTATTGAAAGTGCTTATGTGACAGGCAGGCAGTGCGAAATAAAATGGAAGCGATCACACCAAGTCTCAGGGAAAATGGATGGTTTAATGAGAAAGTACACAAACCAAAAACCCGTGAGTCGAATTAAGGATATAATAACCAGCGGTCAACTGGTACAAAGACAAGACGTATATAGACAAACAAATGACCCTCAGATGAGACGGATCGCGGGCCCTGCCCACCTGAGGGACGAACACAACGCAACAACAACAACAACAACAACAGGACAGCTGTCGCTGTGGACGGGGGCGACTGGCAGGGGGCCCTCCGCAACTTGACAGCTTAAGTGCAATAATTCAGGGAAAAGTTGTAAAATAAAGGTATTTCTCTGCAAAACTATTAGTGCTGTCACTTTATTAAAAGTGCTTAATCATAATAATTCAGGGAAAAGTTGTAAAATAACTGTATTTCTCTGCAGAATGTTTTATATAATTATTTATTGTTTTTCCACTTAATTTAAATTGACCGTTTTTTAGGATTTTTTTTTTTACAGAGTGATCGGATGTTCCTGTGGGGGATGCTGGACCTGGTGTGCCTCCATAAAAACATGGGGGGTGGCAACAAGTGGTGGTTTGCCTCAAGAGGGTCCCATAGCAATGGGATAAAACTGACCATTTGTATTTTAGTTATATCAGTGCGTTTGTGTGGCATGTTTAGTCTCATTTTGCAGCTTGTTGTGTGCTGGGAAAGTTTATGCTAACAGGATAAGTGTTCCATCACTCAATGAGAAGGTTTTTAGACTTCACCCCAAATGTGACAGTCATGTGTGGAAAAGCACTCTGTATGCAAATGTACTCTTTGTCTTTACCAGCAGCCTGATTTCAGTTGGTCAACCAGCTTTGAGATAGCTGGGGGGGGGGGGGGTATAAAAGAAGGGACAGATTTGTGGGTGCAGGGTCTCTTCTTCTTCCTCAGCCTCTGCTTCTTCCTTGAACTGTGAGTTATCCTGCACTGGTCGGTATTTCTGTTTCCATTAGGTGTTTTCCTTGTTACTTGTTTATGATAAACCTCTGACAGAGCAGGCTATTGTTTATAGCAATGAACTTTATAAAGTTGGTTAGGTTTATTCTATAACCTGCACTGAGCTATTTTAGAAGTGAGTTCTTTTAGTTTCTTACCAACTATAATTTGGAGTCAGATATTTTATTAACTTTTATGCATGTGCTTGGTTGTAGGCAAACAGGGTAGTTAAATTTATAACTAAAACCCCTACATAACTGTGGTTAGGTTTATTAATGCTTTGTGTAACCTGAACCTGAATTTCAACTCAAAACTGAATATTGACCCAAAACTGAATTTCGACCCAAACCTGAATTTTAACTTTGATTTGGATTTGGATTTTTTTGGATACCTGACAAAATTTCACAGAATTTTCAGATTCAGGTTCTGGTGATGCTGATAAAGCTGATGCTGATGGTGAACCTGATAAAGCTAGTACGCAGAGCGGGAAAAGTGAGGGAGGACACTACCAGAGGAGGTGCACTGTGAGATAAAATTAATTCTCCCGTTGAACGATTCTGATCTGCAGACCGTGTCATCAGTCCTGGTCCTTAAGAGTACATCCACATCACACGACACAGGAGGAGACGTGTGATACTTGCCATTCTCTGCCTCTCTTGATTGTTCTCTCTCAAAGTGAATCATTTATTTGCCAAGGCCTGTCCCTCAGCAAACCTGATTGGTGGGTATCAAGACAAATTTAATTCCCATAGACCCATTGACAACTGCAAATAATTAATTGAACACAAAAACAAACCAAAACCACCCAACAGGTTTAGTGGTTTTCAGGTACCTTAACACAGTGACATTATTTGCTTCCTGATGTCTGTCTACAAAATGGTAGTGAGCAAATTTGGCCAACAGCTCGCTCACCCCACCCAGACTATTCCTGGCTGGCTGACCACCAAGTTCTTCAAATGGCACAATCACCTACTGGAGGAGAATGCCGTGAAGCTATGCAACATCCAGCCTAATGACGTTGTGTTGGAAGTGGGGCATGGGCCAGGATGGGGTCTGCTATCTGCAGCCGAGCCCCTCACGGGCCCTGAGGGTAAACTGCTCGGAGTGGACTACTCTGAGTACATGCACAGGATGTCCAGGAAGAGGATGCAGGAGCAGATAACCAAGGGAAAAGTGATTCTGCATCACAGTAACGTGACAGCGATGCCCATAGCAGACAACAGTGTGGATAAGGTGTTCCATTGCAACTCCTATTACTACTGGCCTGACCTGAAAGCAGGAACTTCAGAGATACACAGAGTGATGAAACCAGGTAAAGATTTTATTGTGAAAAGTATCTGCTGAAACCAGTCCTAGCAAAACCTCATTTAGAGTTGAAGTTGCAACATTCTCTTAGATTAGAATGCATTTATTTTTTCTGCATACAATGGATTTCTTTCCAAGTGTTTTTTTATTAATCCTTATTGTTGTTTTTGTTTTTATTGTGAGTAGTCATGGTTGATTGAATTATGGTCACATGTCTGTTCTGTACACCCAACTCTATTTATTTCATTCAGACAAAATTATGTGAAATATATAATTGTATTGTTAGTGATTTTTTGCTATATTTTATATTAGAATGATTGTTTCTGTTTATCCTTGTCAGGTGGGCTCATGGTTACGACCCTCAGATATGATACCGTTGTCCTATTTGCATCAAAGGAAATAGTGCTTGGAGAGAACTGGCGTCTAGAGGCCTACATGGAGGCGCTGTGCTCCTCAGGGTTCACACAATTGAGAGTGGAGAAAAGAACACATGGCCACATCACCTTTCATGCAATCTATGCCACAGCAGCAAAGTGAAGCAGGACTGCCTGTCAGGACTCTCCAGAAATGCTGCTGTCTCAGGGAATCAGCTTGATTGACTGTAGCTGCTACCTGCTGTTATCACTGTAGCATTAATTTTGCAGCAAGGTATATACAGCTTTGCATTCGTAGACTTCCTCATATTTGTAATTGTGCATGAAATAGAAATAAACTTGTGCCACATGAATGAACTTGTCAGTAGACATAATATAAATGAAAGAGCAACCTAACTCATACAATACACACACTCTGAACTCCCCAACTGGTTTGTGGAGAGGGACAAATTGGAGCAGGGCTGTGGTGAGTGAGAGAATATGGATGGGGAGGGGTCATGTGGGGGTGTTTATTTGAGCGGAGAGATGTGTTAATGGAGATAGCTGTGGAGGAGGTGTCAGGGCAGCACATTTGGCCTGCAGAAGACGAAGACGGACTCTGGGTTGTCTGCGCAGGGGGAAGGGCAGGAGAGACCAAACCTATTAAAAGAAAGTGAACAATCTGTCCCACCAAGTAATGGAAGCTAAGTCCATCTCCCCATAGATGTTCTGGTGAAAGGTGAGAAACATGTGTGTGGCGCTGGAGGAAGGACGAGACACAAGTCCAGTTCTCAGACACAAACAATACATTTAATTACACAAATAAGCGCAGACAGCGCACGTAGACTGGGTACACAAAACAGGCACGTGTATGACTCTAATAAAGACGAGCACGGGACACTGCGCGAACACACACTAAATAGACAGACCACATAATCCCCTAGTGATGACGAGACGAGCCACAGGAGAAACTGATTAACACGCTCGGACACAACCACACCCACGGAGATACACAGACGCAGACGACTAGACATAGACGACATAAACACACGCCCAAAGGGGAGGGGTCAGGGGCTGTACCGTAACATGTACGTGTTGGCAGACAGAAGGATGGACTCAATGCAACAATAAAGTGTTGTTCGAAAACGCCTTTACTGATGTATGATAGGACATAAAATAAATGACACAAACAAACTAAGGTGGAACGTAAAGTACAGTAATCCCTCGTTTATCGGGGGAGATACGTTCCAGAACCACCCGCGATAACCGAAAATCCGCGAAGTAGAAACATTATAATTATTAAGTATTTATACACTATATTAAAGCTTTATAAACCCTCCCCACATTTTACCCTACTAATAAACCCATTCCCTTAACCCTAGAACACTAACGTTAAAATTAGTAACATCACTAACGTTGGGTATATTTTACCCGGTATAAACTTCCAGATAAAATGTAGTTTTCATCAGTTGATTTTAAAAGTACAACAATGTATGACACATTTTGGAACACTTCTTTAATTTTACAACATACATCATCACTTTAAAAAGGTACACACACGCAAGCACGCACACGCGCACACACCCAGCCACACCCACGGACGTACATATAAAGACATGGCACGCCTGAAGGGAGGGGTTTGGGGGTGTAGCGTGACATCAACAGGCACGGACGTAATTTGGGGGGGGACTTTTTTTTCAAAAGTCCCCCCCAGTTTTTATGGTTAAAACCAAATATTTAAATAGCGACGATCCATGCCCCCCCCCCCCCCCCCACTTTTTATTACAAAATTACATCCATGTCAACAGGTATATTTCATAACATATTTCATAACAGATTATATGTCATAACAAAAAATAATGCTGCTGGGAACTTGGTCTTTAGTCCCCCTATTTCTGGGACATGATGTGAGTGTCAGGAATAGCACATAAGTACTCCCTCCAGGCTATTAGCCAGGCACCCGACTCTCATTTCTCTCTACCACTCCGCAACTACATAAGGCGAAAGTAACACTTCCGGATTGCGAAGTATTGCCGCCTCGTGCTGTAAACCGAGCTCTTAATTCCACAGGCTGCCCGTGTACTGACCTCCGTTTTCCTCGTAGACCTCGTCCTCAGTCTAGCCCTTCTGTGCCTCTCGGACTCTCCCGTTGTGACCCTTGACCGGCTCGACCCCCCGCCTCACACTTCCATGCGCAAGCCGTTGTGTACATCTCTCATTGCTCGCCTATAGCAAATGTCATATGTTCAATAAAAGGGATTTTACTCCGCAGTTGGATCCTCTCTACCTGGTTGTTTCGTTACAGTGAGCTCTGTGTGGTAACATCATGTAAACTCCACCCATAAATTATGTTACCCTCTATGACTAACGCTGGGTGAAAATCACCCAAACGCCTCTTGAAGATACCACAGATGTGAGGAGGGACTCAACCACACCATTAACACATCAGTGCCCTGAAGCTTCCCAAATCCCATGCAACTCAAGACAGCAGCAACACAATGAAAATCTCATGACAAAAATTGCATGGGTGAAAATCACCCGGTGTTAGCGTTCTAGGGTTAATAACCTGTTAGGCAGGTGGTGCGCACGCGCACACACTGCTTGATGTTTAGACAAAAGGGACCCAAATGCCAAACCATAAACAAACAGAAAAAACAAAGAACTGAAACCTCCGCCAAAAGGAGTGCGGGAAAAGAGAAAAAGAAAAACCCTACAGTTAAATATAATGAAGGGCAAAACACGGTAAACTGAGAAATGACGCGGAGGGGACTTGACGCGCGGTAAGTACAGAATACAAGGGAAACTAATTAGAATCACAACTGAAAGACGCGGAAATACTTCAACGCGAAAAACGAGAAGGAGAGAGAGAGGTAAGTGAAACAAAAATTCGTCAGGGAAAAACCCGACTATCTGACCAACAACGGTGATATAAAACTCTACCTGAAAGGAAACAAAAACCGGACAGGGACAAATACAGCGGGAGGAAAACTTGAGATGGGCCAAACGGCGCAGGAGATAAACTCGAAGAGACAGGTGATAGCGAAGAGAAAAAACACTGGAGAACATGAATCGGAGAGTGAAACCCACGATACCGGCTGGCCGCATGAAAGATCAAACAACTCAGCAAAGACGAGTCGCAGTCGGCCTCCGAAATCCAGCTGCGGCTCATCTTTGCTGATTGCGAGTTGTGGAATGCGAACGCCTTCTGGTATTCATGGCATGTGTAGAGGAGGGACCTGCCCTGACCGAAGACCGCGAGCGCCCCCTGGTGGTCATGGGCGGGGCATCGCTGGGGCCTGCCCTGACAGAGGCCCCCCACCTAGGCCCGCGACCCCGCAGGCCAAGAGCGACAGCCCGGTCACGACGGAAATCCCGGATCAAGTCAGGGCACAGAACGCGCGAAGCCGGAACCCAGCTGCAATACTCCGGCCCGTAGCCCTCCCAGTCTACCAGGAACTGCTCCCGACCCCGAACCCTACGCACGTCAAGGAGACGCCTGACGGTGTAGACCGGACCTCCCCCGACAATGCGCGGAGCCGGGGGCGCCGGAGCCCGAGGCAGAGCGCACAGAACCGGCCGCAGCTTGGACACGTGGAAAACAGTATGGACACAAAGGGACGAAGGAAGCTCCAGGCGATAAGCAACGGGGTTGACCCGCCGAACCACCTTGAAGGGCCCCAAGTACCATGGGGCCAGCTTCCGAGTACCCCCTCGACTGGCAGATCCCTGGCGGACAACCAGACCCGCTGACCAGGGCGGAACGAGGGAGCAGGGAGCCTGTGTTTATCGGCCTGGCGACGTTGGGCGTTGGAAGCGGACAACAGGGCCCGACGGGCACCCTTCCAGGCCATCCGGCACCGCCTGACAAGGGCCCGAGCCCCAGGAACCGCGACCTCGTCCTCCTGGTCGGCAAACATAGGGGGAGGGAATCCGTTGAGACATTCGAACGGGGACATCCCCAGGGAGCCACAGAGTGTTGTGGGCGTACTCTGCCCACACAAGGCGATCTGCCCAGGTCGACGGGTTGGCGGAGGCCAGACAACGTAGGGTCTGCTCCAGGTCCTGGTTGACCCTCTCGGTCTGGCCGTTGGACTGGGGATGAAATCCCGAGGAGAGGCTAGCCTTGGCCCCCAGCAGCCCGAGGAAGGATGCCCAGAAACGGCTGGTGAATTGGGGCCCTCGGTCGGAGACCACGTCGACCGAGAACCCATGAGCCCTAACAACGTGCCTCAAGAACAATAGCGCTGTCTCTTTGGCGGAAGGCAGCTTGGGCAATGCCACGAACTTAGCCGTCTTGGAAAACCGGTCTACCATTACCAGGATGGCAGTGTTGCCACATGAGGCCGGTAAACCGGTTACGAAATCCATGGAGATGTGAGACCATGGTCGCGAGGGCACCGGAAGGGGGTGCAAGAGACCTAAGGGTTTGGACCTGGAGGCCTTGCTGCTGGTACATACGGCGCATGCGGCCACGAAGCCCTCAATGTCCTTGCCCATGCTGGGCCACCAGAACCTTCTGCGAATGAGTTTGGTGGTCCGCCGAGACCCTGGATGCGCAGCAAACAACGACGCGTGACCCCATTGCATGACCCCATTCCTTTGGCCTGAAGGAACGTACAACTGCCCAGGCGGACCACCCCCAGGGTCGGGCTCAGCCACGAGGGCCCGTTTAATGGCGGCCTCGATATCCCACTGAATGGGAGCCAAGATTTTAGTGGCCGGTAACACCGCACCTGGGGCAGCCGAACCGGCCTGCGGCTCCCACTGGCGAGACAGAGCATCGGGCTTGGCATTCTTAGAACCAGGGCGGTAGGACAGGACAAAATCAAACCTGCTAAAAAACAGGGCCCACCTAGCCTGTCTGGGGTTTAACCGTTTGGCCTGTTGGCCAGATTTTTATGGTCCGTCCACACAAAGGAACGGATGTTTGGCCCCCTCCAACCAATGCCGCCATTCCTCCAGGGCGGTTTTAACTGCCAGCAACTCCTTGTCCCCAACGTCATAGTTACGCTCGGCGGGTGTCAAACGGTGTGAGTAAAACGCACAGGGACGGAGTTTAGGAGGCGTCCCTGTCCTCTGGGACAACACTGCCCTGACCCCTTCGTCTGAGGCGTCGACCTCCACGGTGAAAGGGAGCTCTGGGTCGGGCGTGGCGAGAACTGGGGCAGCCACGAAACGCGCTTTAAGGGCGTCGAAGGCCACCTGGGCCTCAGGGGTCCAGGCAAACGGCCCCGGGGATTTTTTGGTCAGGGTGGTGAGAGGAGCGGCGACTTTGCTGTAGTCTTTGATGAAACGACGATAGAAATTGGCGAACCCTAGAAACCGTTGCACTTGGCGAAGCGTTGTGGGTACAGGCCACTGAGCTACGGCCTTAGTTTTAGCGGGGTCCATAGCAAGCCTGTTATGCGAGACGATAAAACCCAGAAAGGGCACCTCAGTGGCGTGGAAGACCGACTTTTCTAGCTTAACATAGAGGTGGTTCTCCAGCAACAGCTGGAGAACCCGACGGACGTGCTTGACATGCTCGTGCTGTGAGTGACTGTATATTAATATGTCGTCGAGGTAGACGTACACATATCGGTCCAGAGCCTCTCGCAGAACGTCGTTAATGAGCCTTTGGAAGACAGCGGGGGCGTTCATGAGACCAAATGGCATGACTAGGTACTCGTAGTGACCAGACGGGGTGATGAAAGCTGTCTTCCACTCGTCCCCCTCCCTAACCCGAACCAGGTTGTATGCGCTCCGGAGGTCCAGTTTGGTAAAGACCTTGGCCTGCTGAAGGGACTCGAAGGCAGTGGCCATGAGAGGCAGCGGGTGGCGATCTTTCACGGTGATTTTATTCAGGCCCCTGTAGTCGATACACGGCCTTAAACCCCCGTCCTTCTTGCCCACAAAGAAAAACCCTGCACCAGCCAGGGACGTAGATGGCCGAATGAGACCGGTCGCCAAGGCTTCCTGGATATACAGGTCCATGGCTTTACGTTCGGGTCTAGCGAGAGAGAACAACCTACCCCGGGGAGGACTGGTACCAGGTAGCACGTCGATGGCTATGTCATAGGACCTGTGAGGAGGAAGGACGCTAGCCTGTTTCTTACTGAACACCTGTTTAAGGTTGTGGTAGACAGAGGGAACCCGACTGAGGTTAACGGATTCAGGGGGCCCATCGGGAAAACCGGCTTTATGAGCGAGGAGACAGGACTGTTTACACATAGAACCCCACTGGCTAACCGTCAGGTTAAGCCAGTCTATTTTGGGGTTGTGACGCTGGAGCCACGGAAGCCCAAGGATAAGCGGAGTTTTGGGGGCACTGATGACGTACAGGATAAGGTGCTCAACGTGTTCTCCTACTGACAGTTTAACGGGTATAGTTTGGTTGGCGACCTCCCCCGAGGATAGCGACCTGCCGTCTACGGCAGTAACAGATAATGGCGTATGAAGAGCGAGCAACAGCACCCCAAGGTCCTTAACTAACGTGGCGTCTATAAAGTTACTCCTGAGTCAACGAAAGCCAGCTGTCGATGCTCGGTGGCGCCCCGCCATGACAGGGTTGTGTGAAGGCTCAGACCAGTGTATTGAGGAGAACCCGAGAGCTCAACCCCCCCAGTGTATTGAGGAGAACCCCCCCCAGCTCAACAACTTTCACTCGCCTATACTTTCACTTTAGGCTAAAGTATCGACATTTTTGCGCCTAAGCGTTGCGTTTTGTGTGCGATCCGGTGACATTGTTGGCCTCAGTGACCCCTTGTCTCATGCCGCTGTTTGCATTCCGGCATCGTTTGATTTACAAATTAACAGTGTTGCGAACAGTGATGTCAGTAACGCGTTACTTACTTAATTTTATTTTGCTTAGTAACGCGTTACTCTAATCTTACCACTTTTTTCGGTAACGAGTAATATAACGCGCTACTATTTCCAGTCCAGTAATCAGATTAAAGTTACTTATCCAAATAACTGTGCATTACTATTTTTATTGTCCCTAGTAAAAATATATATTTTTGCTTTCTTCTTGGTCAGTTCTACTTTTGCGTCTGACCGTAGCGCTCGACTCCGCACGCTGCGCGCGCCCCTGTGAGAGCGCAAGCGCGTTTTACAAGTCATTTTTTGCAGTGTCCTCCCGTAACGATATGTGGTAGGTAGTATAAAGAAACACCCCTCAAAAACAGGGGAAGGAACATTTACCTGAAGAATTTTAATGTTGCACTGTGTTCCACGTTTGAAAAGTGCTGGAATTTTGACTAACATCGCCTACTTTAAAATGCTTAAAATTGTAATGGTATTTCATTTCACAAGCTGTCTGACTGAACAGGGGTGGGTTTCCCGAAACGTTCGTTGCGCTAAGTACTTCTTAACCTCGTACGTTTTATACGAGGTTACGAAGTACTTGGCGCTACGAACGTTTAGGGAAACTACAAATAATACCGCGCAGCTACACAAACGTAATGTCAGGAGAGTCTTGCCCTTTAAGTGACACTGGGGGGCGCCAGGGTTGCGCTATCAATAAAGTTTCCCTCCTCGGGATTTTTGGATTAAGCAGTTTCTGCCTCGGTTACCGAACCTGCTTCAATACATTGTTACTGTTAAAAATGCACTTCCAATAAAGTGAGTATTGGAAAATTTTATTTTGCTGCTGAATGTAACTACTAAAGTAACTTGTAATCTAACGTAGTTACTTTTAAAATCAAGTAATATGTAACGTAACTAAGTTACTTTTAAAAGGAGTAATCAGTAATCAGTAATCGGATTACTTTCTCAAGGTAACTTAGCCATCACTGGTTGCGAATAACACCGTAAAAAATAACGGCGTTAGGTAACGGCGTCATTTTGTCTGTAACAGGATAATATAATTAGTTACTTTTCCTGTCGTTACAACGCCGTTTACGTTACTGGTCATTAAAAGCGGTGCGTTACTATATATTGATATACTAACAGTAATGCGAGCGGACCGCTGCCCAGACTAGTGAGGAGTAACAGATCTCGATAGGTCACAGTTGTACACCTGTTTAACTTAATAATTCAGTAAGCGATTGGCTAAGGCAGCGTTATGATAGCCAATCAGAGCCAGTGTTTTTACACGCGCGCCGAAGCACGCGAGTGAAACGACACAAACGGAGAAGAGACCGAAATGGCGTCAGGTGCAAGCCGAAGAAAATTTAGCATTTTCAAGGCGATATAAACATTATTTAAGAAAATACTTGAAGTTCCTGAATGTCTACCAGACTGGGTATTTGATTTATTTAATTAAGAATAGAGGTTTTATTGTTGTTTACTTCTGTTGTGAACAAACCAGTTGTCTCAGGTTGAGAGAATTTAATTTAATTTGATAGATGCAAATGCACTTTTTTTTTTTTTTTTTTACTTTACAAAGATTTGGGATTTTAAAGGATTTTATCCTGCACTGGTCTGTGGATGTGCAATAAATATCAAAAGTTAAACACCTTTCTGATCTACTCATTTCAACTGACTGTAAAAACTGCTTTTTCAAAAACATCCTTATTCATTGGCATATAACCTTTTTTTAACTGTAACGCAAATAGTTACTTTCCCTGGTAACGAGTTACTTTTATTATAGAGTAATTCAGTTACTAACTCAGTAACTTTTTTGAACAAGTAGTGAGTAACTATAATTACTTTTTTAAAGTAACATTCCCAACACTGCAAATTAAGCACTGGGGGTGGCAACAAGTGGTGGTTTACCTCAAGAGGTTCTCATAGCAATGGGATAAAACTGACCATTTGTATTTTAGTTATATCAGTGTTTGTGTGGCATGTTTAGTCTCATTTTGCAGTTTATTATGTGCTGGTAAAGTTTATGCTAACAGAATAAAAGTTCAATCACTCAATGAGAAGGTTTTTAGACTTCACCCCAAATGTGACAGTCCTGTGTGGAAAAGCACTCTGTATGCAAATGTACTCTTTGTCTTTACCAGCAGCCTGATTCCCATTGGTTAACCTGGTTTTTGTAACTGCTGTCCCTTTGAGATGCATGTTGGTGTGTGTGTGTGTGTGTGTGTGTGTGTGTGGGGGGGGGGGGGGGTGTATAAAAGGGAGAGGTTTGTGGGTGCAGGGTCTCTTCTTCTTCCTCAGCCTCTGCTTCTTCCTTGAACTGTGAGGCATCCTGCACTGGTCAGTATTTCTGTTTCCATTAGGTGTTTTCCTTGTTACTTGTTTATGATAAACCTCTGACAGAGCAGGCTATTGTTTATAGCAATGAACTTTATAAAGTTGGTTAGGTTTATTCTATAACCTGCACTGAGCTATTTCAGAAGTGAGTTCTTTTAGTTTCTTACCAACTATAATTTGGAGTCAGATTTTTTATTAAGTTTTATGCATGTCAATCCTTCTTCTGCACCTATTTCGGTCCTTGGTGGTAGGCAAACAGGGTAGTTAAAATCACAACTATAACCCCTACATAACTGTGGTTAGGTTTATTAATGCTTTGTGTAATGAGACAACACAAATATCAACCTGAACCTGAATTTTAACTCAAAACTGAATATTGACTCAAAACTGAATTTTGACCCAAACCTGAATTTTAACTTTGATTTGGATTTGGATTTTTTTGGATACCTGACATAATTTCACAGACTTTGTTTCAAGAAAGAATTGTTTCAGGTTCAGGTTCTGGTGATGCTGAAATATACCATAGCTCCATACACAACTGGGGAAAAAAATTAAACCTGATAAAGCTAGTATGCAGAGCGGGAAAAGTGAGGGAGGACACTACCAGAGGAGGTGCACTGTGAGATAAAATAAATTCTCCCGTTGAACGATTCTGATCTGCGGGTGTCATCAGTCCTAGACCTGTTGACAACTGCAAATAATTGAACACGAAAACAAACCAAAACAACCCCACAACTGTGCTTTTCAGGTGAAATTATTGGCTTCCTGATGTCTGTCTGCAAAATACTAGTGAGCAAATTTGGCCAACAACTCGCTCACCCCACCCAGTCTATTCCTGGCTGGCTGGCCACCAAGTTCTTCAAATGGCACAATCACCTACTGGAGGAGAATGCAGTGAAGCTATGCAACATCCAGCCTAATGATGTTGTGTTGGAAGTGGGGCATGGGCCAGGCTGGGGTCTGCTATCTGCAGCCGAGCTCCTCACGGGCCCTGAGGGTAAACTGCTCGGAGTGGACTACTCTGAGTACATGCACAGGATGTCCAGGAAGAGGATGCAGGAGCAGATAACCAAGGGAAAAGTGATTCTGCATCGTAGTAACGTGGCAGCGATGCCCATAGCAGACAACAGTGTGGATAAGGTGTTCCACTGCAACTCCTATTACTTCTGGCCTGACCTGAAAGCAGGAACTTCAGAGATACACAGAGTGATGAGTCCAGGTAAAGATTTTAGTTTGGAATGTATCTGCTGAAACCATTAATAGCAAAACCTCATTTAAAGTTGAAGTTACAACATTATCTAAGATTTTAATGCATTTATTTTCTCTGCATATAATGGATTTCTTTCTGATTGTTTTATTATTCATCTTTATTGTTGTTTATGTTTTTATTGTGAGTAGTCATGGTTGATTGAATCATGGTCACATGTCTGTTCTGTACACCCAACTCTATTTATTTCATTTTGATGCTAGACAAAATTATGTGAAATATATAATTGTATTGTTGGTGATTTTTTGCTATATTTTATATTAGAATGATTGTTTCTGTTTATCCTTGTCAGGTGGGCTCATGGTTACGACCCTCAGATATGATAGCGTTGTCCTATTTGCATCAAAGAAAATATTGCTTGGAGAGAACTGGCGTCTAGAGGCCTACATGGAGGCGCTGTGCTCCTCAGGGTTCACACAGTTGAGAGTGGAGAAAAGAACACATGGCCACATCACCTTTCAGGCAGTCTATGCCACAGCAGCAAAGTGAAGCAGGACTGCCTGTCAGGACTCTCCAGAAATGCTGCTGTCTCAGGGAATCAGCTTGATTGGCTGTAGCTGCTACTTGCTGTTATCACTGTAGCATTAATTTTGCAGCAAGGTATATACAGCTTTGCATTCGTAGACTTCCTCATATTTGTAATTGTGCATGAAATAGAAATAAACTTGTGCCATATGAATGAACTTGTCAGTAGACATAATATAAATGAAAGAGCAACCTAACACATACAATACACACACTCTGAACTCCCCAACTGGTTTGTGGAGAGGGACAAATTGGAGCAGGGCTGTGGTGAGTGAGAGAATATGGATGGGGAGGGGTCATGTGGGGGTGTTTATTTGAGCGGAGAGATGTGTTAATGGAGATAGCTGTGGAGGAGGTGTCAGGGCAGCACATTTGGCCTGCAGAAGACGAAGACGGACTCTGGGTTGTCTGCGCAGGGGGAAGGGCAGGAGAGACCAAACCTATTAAAAGAAAGTGAACAATCTGTCCCACCAAGTAATGGAAGCTAAGTCCATCTCCCCATAGATGTTCTGGTGAAAGGTGAGAAACATGTACGTGTTGGCAGACAGAAGGATGGACTCAATGCAACAATAAAGTGATGTTCGAAAATGCCTTTACTGGTGTATGATAGGACATAAAATAAATGACACAAACAAACTAAGGTGGAACATAAAGAAGTACAGTAATCCCTCGTTTATCGGGGGAGATACGTTCCAGAACCACCCGCGATAACTGAAAATCCGCGAAGTAGAAACATTATAATTATTAAGTATATACACTATATTAAAGCTTTATAAACCCTCCCCACATTTTATGCTACATAAACCTTTCCCATTCCCTTAACCCTAGAACACTAATGTTAAAATTAGTAACATCACTAACGTTGGGTATATTTTACCCGGTATAAACTTCCAGATAAAATGTAGTTTTCATCAAATTATTTTAAAAGTACAACAATGTATGACACATTTTAGAACACTTATTTAATTTTACAACATACATCATCACTTAACATGGATGACCCTATAAAAAAGCAGAAAAACTATTGGAAAATCAGGTAACTTAACTGTAACGGGTGCGAGGGAGTCGAGGATGCGAAGACAAGGTGCGTTCACAAGGTTATGTTTATTGAGTTTGACGCTCGAAACAACAGTCAAGAAGGCTTGAACACATTACACGCTCACGGCGTGCTTAAACAACAGTTTAACGCTCAACAGGTTTTCACATTAAATATGAGCACCAAATGACACAAACAAACAAACTATATACACGTAGCCTAACAAGCACCGCGTGAAACACATTAGACTAATGAGACAAATGAACACACGCACATGCACGCACACACACACACACACACACACACACACACACACACACACACACCCAGCCACACCCATGGACATACATATAAAGACCTAAAAATAGACTACTACATACTGGATACTGCATACTGGACTCAGTATATACTGGATACTGCATACTGGTCCTCGTAGTAGTATGCAGTACAGTTTCCAGTATGCGACAAAAGCAAAGCATACTACGGGGTCACGTGAACGTAGCGTTGCATGATGGGATGCAGTACACCACGAAGATAGCTCTGTTTGCGTACTGGAATATTTTGCGGAAGTAGTAGGTCATCCGGGTATGTTTCACGTACTGGAATTTTTCATTTTGGTCACACACTGCATACGGCATACTGATTTGGGGCTCGATCAGTACGCCAGTAGTATGTAGTAGGCTATTTCGAACACAGCCATGGACTACAACACACGCCCGAAGGGAGGGGTTCGGGGCTGTAGCGTGACATTAACAGGTCAAATGTGACAGTCCTGTGTGGAAAAGCACTCTGTATGCAAATGTACTCTTTGTCTTTACCAGCAGCCTGATTCCCATTGGTTAACCTGGTTTTTGTGACTGCTGTCCCTTTGAGATGCATGTTGATGTGTGTGTGTGTGTGTGTGTGTGTGTGTGTGTGTGTGTGTGTGTGTGTGTGTGTGTGTGTGTGTGTGTGTGTGTGTGTGTGTGTGGGAGGGGGGGGTATAAAAGGGAGAGGTTTGTGGGTGCAGGGTCTCTTCTTTTTCCTCAGCCTTGCAGCCTTCCTTCCTTGCACCGTGAGGCATCCTGCACCGGTCGGTATTTCTGTTTCCATTAGGTGTTTTCCTAGTTTCTTGTTTATGATAAACCTCTGACAGAGCAGGCTATTGTTTATAGCAATGAACTTTATAAAGTTGGTTAGGTTTATTCTATAACCTGCACTGAGCTATTTCAGAAGTGATTTCTTTTAGTTTCTTACCAACTATAATTTGGAGTCAGATATTTGATTAATCCACATCACACAACGCAGGAGGAGAAGTGTGATACGTGCCATTCTCTGCCTCTCTTGATTGTTCTCAAGTGAATCATTTATTTGCCAAGGCCTGTCTCTCAGCAAACCTGATTGGTGGGTATCAAGACAAATTTAATTCCCATAGACCCGTTGACAACTGCAAATAATTAATTGAACACAAAAAAAACCAAAACCACCCAACAAGTTTAGTGGTTTTCAGGTACCTTAACACAGTGACATTATTTGCTTCCTGATGTCTGTCTACAAAATACTAGTGAGCAAATTTGGCCAACAGCTCGCTCACCCCACCCAGTCTATTCCTGGCTGGCTGACCACCAAGTTCTTCAAATGGCACAATCACCTACTGGAGGAGAATGCCGTGAAGCTATGCAACATCCAGCCTAATGATGTTGTGTTGGAAGTGGGGCATGGGCCAGGCTGGGGTCTGCTATCTGCAGCCAAGCTCCTCACGGGCCCTGAGGGTAAACTGCTTGGAGTGGACTACTCTGAGTACATGCACAGGATGTCCAGGAAGAGGATGCAGGAGCAGATAACCAAGGGAAAAGTGATTCTGCATCACAGTAACGTGACAGCGATGCCCATAGCAGACAACAGTGTGGATAAGGTGTTCCACTGCAACTCCTATTACTACTGGCCTGACCTGAAAGCAGGAACTTCAGAGATACACAGAGTGATGAAACCAGGTAAAGATTTTATTGTGAAAAGTATCTGCTGAAACTAGTCCTAGCAAAACCTCATTTAGAGTTGAAGTTGCAACATTCTCTTAGATTAGAATGCATTTATTTTTTCTGCATACAATGGATTTTTTTCCAAGTGTTTTTTTATTAATCCTTATTGTTGTTTTTTGTTTTTATTGTGAGTAGTCATGGTTGATTGAATCATGGTCACATGTCTGTTCTGTACACCCAACTCTATTTATTTCATTTTGATGCTAGACAAAATTATGTGAAATATATAATTGTATTGTTGGTGATTTTTTAGCTATATTTTATATTAGAATGATTGTTTCTGTTTATCCTTGTCAGGTGGGCTCATAGTTACGACCCTCAGATATGATAGCGTTGTCCTATTTGCATCAAAGAAAATATTGCTTGGAGAGAACTGGCGTCTAGAGGCCTACATGGAGGCGCTGTGCTCCTCAGGGTTCACACAGTTGAGAGTGGAGAAAAGAACACATGGCCACATCACCTTCCAGGCAGTCTATGCCACAGCAGCAAAGTGAAGCAGGACTGCCTGTCAGGACTCTCCAGAAATGCTGCAGTCTCAGGGAATCAGCTTGATTGGCTGTAGCTGCTTTCAGCTGTGTGCGTGTTGGCAGACAGAACGATGGACTCAACAGAACAATAAAGTGATGTTTGAAAACACCTTTACTGGTGTATGATAGGACATAAAGTAAATTACACAAACAAACAACTAAGGTGGAAAATAAAGAATTACATGCGGAAAATGCTATTTTCTTTGCAGTCATCTGCTGGGGAAGTGAAATCAGTGGAATCAGGCCAGCGACTTAAAGAGACTAAACAACTAGTAAAGAAGGCTGTCAATAACTATATAACAAATCACCACTGTCCCGATAGAAAGAGTTTTTACATATATGCTCAGAACAGAGGTGGGACCAAGTCAGTGTTTTGCAAGTCTCAAGTAAGTCCAAGTCTTTATCCTCAAGTCCCGAGTCAAGTCTCAAGCAAAGACAGTCAACTCAAGTCAAGTCTCGAGTCAAGACAAGCAACCGTCAAGTCAAGTCCCAAGTCTGAAACTTGGAATTTCAAGTCCTTTCGAGTCTTTTTTTTTTTACAGGCACCAACGCTTTATGAATGCTACGCTGATGCGTATCTTTACTCGTTTTGTTGGTGTCCGCCAGCCAAAAGATTACAGATCATTTACATTTTATCTTCTCTTAATTACATAAATGTACTTAAACAAGAATGTTTCGTTACATCATTTTACACGAAAATAGCAAGCTTCATCGTAAGCAAGATGCTGTCATTACGAATGGTTATTCTAAACATTTGGATAAAATGTTTAAATATAGACTAATAAAAGGTTAGGGTTATTTTTCATTGTTTTCTGTTATTGTGGGGTCACTGTGTAGGCTGCTATTGTTACCTGGAGATTCAGTGGGGTCACATATTCTGATGGCTGCCGTCAGAATTGGTGGCCCCAGTTAAAAAGATGATTTCTTTGTTGGCTGCAATGGTGAGGGGATGGTAAATCTTGTTTAAGTACATTTATGTAATTAAGAGACGATAAATGTAAATATAAACATCTGTCATATTTTGGCTCGTGGACACCAACAAAACGAGTAAAGAAAGTGCATCAGCGTAGTTTACGTAGCATTCGTAAAGCGTTTGTGCCTCTGAACAGAAACTGTGAAATAGCGCCCCCTGTGGTCACAAAACTCGACGGTCACAGAATCTGGTGTAACGCCGGTCTGCGTCAGAAGGACGGAAATGAAATTAATGGGGCGCACTTTATAAATATTAATATGCGTTTTAAAATTTAGATTTGGGGTAAAAAAAATCAAGTCTTTGCAAGTAAACAAGTCCAATTCAAGTCCCAAGTTATTGGTGTAAAAGTCCAAGTCAAGTCTAAGTCTCTGAATATTTTTTCAAGTCAAGTCAAAAGTCTTAATATTAATGACTCGAGTCTGACTCGAGTCCAAGTCATGTGACTCGAGTCCCCACCTCTGGCTCAGAATGACACATAATAGTAATGCACTACATATTCTTTATATTTTGTATTGGCATTTACGTATTTCGCTTTGTATGTACACTGTAAAAAACAGAACTTAAAATTGCTCACCTTACTATGATTTTTAGTTTAGCTGAGCCAAAAATAATTAATTGCACCATAAACTATAACAAAGTAATTAGATCGGCTTACTTTATTGAGTTTCTTGTTAAAAGTTGATCTGACCTTACAACCTGCATTGTCAAAACATACAAATTGTAGTTGAACCTTAGTTAAGGCCAGGCCAAATCCTCTGCGCATGCTCAATTTGACTCCTTAGTTGAGAACGTGGCGAGTTTTGCGATTTCTGCCAGAATTTGACTCCGGACAACTTGAAATGGATTTCACCTGCAGCAAGCAGCGACCTACGCTACTCTGAACTGAATATTAACGTCCAAATGTGTTTTGTCATTTGTCTTATATGACCCAACTTCAGTTAGCTATTCTTAGTATTGAATTTAGAGATTTATGTACATGTGAAATACATACCAGTCAAGTTTTGTATTTAATAATACGAGACATTTCCCGTATCTGACGTAATCGCGTATCGCGTAATTTGCATAATCGGTTATTTGCATATAGCTGCAATCGAGGCTGTAGGAGAGACGAAAACATCTTTGGAGTGGCAAAAAATGAAGAAAAAACACCCCAAATATGTTTTGAACTACAAATGTGACTAAACCCGCGAGTTTTCAATTGTTATTTTTTATTTTAAAGTATTAATGTGTCGCGCCAAACAGAATTCTGTCACTAGCCTCGCGAGAACTGCTACCTGCAGTAGTCTGGGTAGCAGTTCTCGCGAGGCTAGTGACAGAATTCTGTTTGGCGCGGCACATGAATGCTTAAAAAAAAATAACAATTGAAAACTGAAAATACGGGAAAATACTGGAAAATAAAAATACGGGATGACGCCGGGACAGAGCGGTAAAATACGGGACTTTCCCGGCCAAAACGGGACACTTGACAGGCATGGAAATATACATTATCTGAACAAGATATTGTAGCGTCGGGGTGACGTCATTACCCATGAGCCCTTGCGGCTCCGGCCCTGTTATGCGTATTATGTGGTGTTTATGTCTGTATAGTGTTATATATTATTGATTATTATTTGTGTGTTATTAGTTAAGTCACCCCGGTCCATTTTTTATGTACATGTGCATTATCCGAGTTTCCCCTCCATGTATGTGTAACATTGTCATCTTCATGACCTCCCCCTGTGTTTTATGTGTAAGGCCAAGTTAGTTAGCCTCGAGTTTGGCCTGTGAGAGCCAATTTTTTTGCGAGATGAGAAAAAAAATCTCTGTTCTTAATAAGATTGGACTTGTCTGTGGCTTTTTTCTCCCACACCATGCCACAATATAATAAGTTGGCACAACTTTAAAAAACTTGGCATTCCTGGTATGTAACTTACAAGATAAGTTATCTGAGCAAGTTATAGTAAGTTAGTATAACTTGAATCATTTGGAATTATTTGTAGGCAATACTTAAAATCTGAAGTTTATATAGCTGTGAAAAATAAATAATTGGAACAAGAAATAATAAGTTGGCTCAACTGAGTGAACTTCTTAAAAACTTAAGAGTTTGAGTTGGGATCAAAACTCATAAATCGAGTGCAGTAAGTTGCCTTGAAATTTTGAGTTTTCTCAACTTTTTCTTTTTTACAGTGTACATTGTATGTACATTTTGTTTTAAATGGGTATTTATATCTATGTTTCTGCTATTTGTTCATGGTTGCTACAACACCAACACCTACAATACAACATTTTCCCTAGGGGATGAATAAAGTACTCTCTCTCTCTCTCTCTCTCTCTCTCTCTCTCTCTCTCTCTCTCTCTATCAATCAATCACCAAAATTGATGAGTGCCTGCAGTCAGGCAGTTAGAGCAGTTTCAGCCACCAGATGCTCAACACACCCTAAAGACGAGATGTTTGTGGGCTTTAGACCAGCTGCCCCCTCTCCACCCACCCCTCAATATCAATGGCTCTATGGTTTTGACTGGAGTCACTCAAATTCTTGGTAACTGTTTTCAGGGCTATGAGGAAGTTCTAAAGATACCACAGCATATGATTTTCCTCAATCTGTCCTCAACTCTTTGTCTACCTCACACGAATGAGTCAAACTGCAGCCCATAATTAATTCACTTTAGTCCCTATTCTCATCATTAAATAGTCCAGCGCATCAGTCAGTGTGACATTGCATCCAGCAGATGGCGTAAGTCTGCTCTTGCGCCTCTTCATAGCATCACAGTGTATTAAAAATAACCTATTGGTAAATATTGCCATTTGCTGTCTCTGAGTGTTTAGCTCTGGCTGCAGGGTCAATATTGATTTACATACAGTTACAGAAAACGAATCCAAACATATACAAGCAGCAGCAATTAACCGATGCCAAATAGAATTTAGAAACATGACATGGGATTAATGGTCATATCTTATGGTTATATCCTCGGTTTTTTTACTTTGACTCATAACACAACAATATAGAGCGAAAAGTTGAGGGCGGTATCCTTATAGATCTGCATAATAACCTGAGTTAGTTAAATTGTGGACTGATGACTGAATTTAATGTTTATTACTTGCTGTCTTATTGTACCGAATATCATCCCTAGAACCGACAATACGCTTCTCATTCAGTTGTGTCCAGGACGAGTCTTGCATCCCACACAAAAAATATACAAAGCGAAACTGTTTTTTTTTTTCAATTACAATCGAGACAAAAGCTTTTTTCCCCAGCCTATTTCCCCATTTTTCATTCGACACTGCAACACCCATAATGCATTGCAATGGACTCACGTGTCGCTGACGTTTTAAATAAACGGCGGGGAGAATCACAACAGTGAGGAAACCTGCAACAGCTGGTAAAGTAAAGCGGATTAAGTCCTAGTTTGTTTGAAGGTGGTTATATTATGCCTCGTACATGTTTGGTGATATAAAGCGGCAGGTCTTGTTTTTGACCGTGTGTATCATTTTATATCGATAGTTAGCTTGCGTTAGCTAATACATTGTATCCTGACCCAGCTCCCTTTAATTGATCCGTACACGCAGTTAGACGGAAAAGTGTAAGATGCAAAGGAGCAGTCGCCTGAAACGGGAGCTGCAGCTCCTCCGCACGGAACCTCCGCCCGGGATCTCGTGTTGGCCAGTGGACGGACGCACGGACGAGCTGCAAGCCCGTGAGTACTCTGTGTGTGTGTGTGTGTGTGTGTGTGTGTGTGTGTGTGTGTGTGTGTGTGTGTGTGTGTGGCTGTGTGTGTGGCTGTGTGTGTGGCAGTGCTACAGCCCTCTACTCTTTTGCTGACAGAAATAGTTGGAGGTGCCAACACTCCGTATGAAGGTGGAGTGTTTTCACTGGAAATAAAGATACCTGACAGGTGATGTTCCCGCACTTTAGTCTTTAATAGTTACACGCTTCAGTGTTTTTATTCTTAATCACGGTTTATACACTCTCTGTGTAGTGAATAATGCCGCTTCTGTTGTTTGTTTTATGGTTTATAGGTATCCATTTGAGCCACCTAAATTGAGGTTTCTGACCCCCATCTACCATCCAAATATTGATAATGCTGGGCGAATTTGTCTAGATGCACTGAAAATGCCACCGAAGGTAAGAATGGCTCCCCAATTTAATTGAGCCTTTATTATAACCGATGCCAAATAGAATTTAGAAACATGACATGGGATTAAATGGTCATATCTTATGGTCATATCCTCTGTTTTTTTACTTCGACTCATAACACAACAATATAGAGCGAAAAGTTGAGGGCGGTATCCTTATAGATCTGCATAATAACCTGAGTTAGTTAAATTGTGGACTGATGACTGAATTTAATGTTTATTAATGTTTATTACTTGCTGTCTTATTGTACCGAATATCATCCCTAGAACCGACAATACGCTTCTCATTCAGTTGTGTCCACAATAACACACAATGTAACACCTTGAAATGTAATCGTATACAACATTAGGTTTATTGTAACATTGTAATTGTATCCTATGTTTTTAGGTCTAATGACTACTTTTGCTTAACGGTTTTCATATGATTGCTTTAAAATTCTGTTTAAACCTGCCTTGTGTATTATGATACAAGAAATAAGTGATTTTTGCTGGGCTCATATTGTGCTTGCCTAACTGTGTGGTTTCTTGGCTAGGGAGCATGGAGGCCCTCCCTGAACGTCTCCACAGTGTTGAGCTCTATACAGGTCCTCATGTCAGAGCCAAACCCAGAAGACCCGCTAATGGCAGACATTGTGAGTTGTCCTTTTCAGGTTCTAACCCTTGGTTTCTTTCACCTCTTCAGCAGTGTAGTCTGTTGAGTTCATGCTTCTTGTTCTTTGAATTTCTTTAGTCGGCCGAGTTTAAGTACAACAGAGCAGTTTATTTGGAAAAGGCACGCAAATGGACAGCGAAATATGCAATGCAAAAGATTAAGGTGAGGTTTCCCCTTCCGTTTATCTGTTGTACCCTGGTGTATTATTGGCTAGTGTGAAACTGCCTGTGAGTCTGTTAACACTGAAGCTCTGGATTCACTCTGGAGCTTCTTTCTTTAAAAAATTTTTTTTTTTACATTTTTTTTTCATTCTTTAATGAGGACAGCTTTCTTGTAAGGGTGTGTTGTTGAAAAAATTACATCATGACTTATTGCCAGTTAGTGGGTTAATAGAATATTCTACAGCCGTCCTTTTTCAGCCAAGTGTGTCTGCTGTGTCTATGTTGGATTCCCAGGCCCATGACTGAGGTGTCCTTGAGCAAGGCACCTAACCCAACCCCTTCCTGGGCTGTTGAAAACGTCCTCTGTTCATCTTTATATTTTTGTTTTGTTGTGCATTTTTTCCTGCCATTTTGAGAGCAAACTTGACACAAATTGCTTATTGAAATGATCTGGTCCTGACTGGAAAGTTGGCGGTGTTTTCATCTCGCGCACATGCGCGTTTGACAAAAATACCGGGGTGAACTCAAGCTAAGCGAACAGCACATAAAAAGAAACAAACACAAACTTGGATATAAACATAAGTCGTGATGTGCTTCAGGACTTTAGCACGGTTGGAGGTGGGCGCACACTACGAGCTCTGTTATGTACGCAACTTGTTTTCTAGGTAAAAAGTGGATAAACTCCATTATCAACACTCGTTAAAATGCCACTGACCTGCGCTCACCTTTAGGAAGAGAACAGACAGTGTCAGTAGTTTTGAAGCCTCCCTCAGTCGTGTGCGGTGCCTTTGCTGCACCTCGTTTGTGGTTCATTCCAAAACGTGTGACAGAAGTCTCACCAACAAGACTCAAAGCAGAGTCACTTCATGTTGCTAGTCTCACGTTTTCCACTACGCTGGTTTTAAAAGTGTTAGCGGCTCGCTAGGCTTGTAAACAAACCGCACTCCACAAAGATGTAGCAGTCTGTTGCCCTCGGAGTTGATGAGGTAACCGGGCCACGGCACAGACCGTTTGTGCAGGTGAGAGCGCAGACCGGCTGGGGAGCCGCATGAAACCAGGCAAAGAGCCGCGAGCCGCAGGTTGACCACTCCTGCAGTATACAATAAATTCAGTTTCTCTTATAGGTGGTCTGATTTTCTATGTCATTGTGTTGGCACCAGGGGGAGCTGTATTTTCACAAAGCTTTATGGTGTTATTTTTCCTCAATATTTGTAGAGTGATGTGGAGACGGAGCAGAAACCTTCTGAAGGGCAAAGCATCCAAACATCCCAAAAGAGAGCAGCTCTGTCTGCCCAAGAGAATCTGGACCAAGTGAAGAAAGTGTGCATGTAGTTACTTAAGAAACCTGCGTATGTTATATAGTTGTTGGGCGTGTGTGTGTGTGTCTGAGCAACCTCTTTTAATGATATTAATGTTCATATAATAAATTTAAGTTATGTAAGGGTGAGGAATGATGACTAACAGTTTATAGACCTCAGTACTACATGAAACTAAACATATGAAACTAATAATTTTTAATAAATCATTCTTTCATCACATGTATACAGAAATATGGAAATATGTACATCCAAAGTAGTGTGTTGTTTGCAAACTGAGCGCTTCAATTTTTCATTTCAGTATAAAATTATATATTTCATATACATTTTATATAAAAAGAACAGAAAACACTGGGTTTAAAAAAAAAAAAGAATTTGCATGCTATTTCAGAGGTAGTTATATTTTATACATAATAGCTAGCTACTTTACAATTCTGAAAAGGAGGCCCTCAATGTGTATTTGAACTTGATCAAAGCCCTCTCCTAATCAAAGCTCTCTCTTTGGCGTGAGAGTCTCTTATACAAGATTTATACATATAAAAAGCTAAGGGCCACCACTGTTTGAAATCTAATCTACATAAACATTCTTCCACAATACATTTTATGCACCTATGTGTGTCTGAGTTTAAATAGTATTAACTTACTGCTGAATCTTTTCACTCCCGTAAGGCGTCAACACCACTGTAACAAGTCGAGACCTGCAAATTCTTAATGGGCTGCAGTTATGAGCCAGGAATTCATACAGACTCGAGAATCAATGGCAGGTGATTAGAGTGAGCGTTTGACGTGGTTTATTTTTCAAACATGAATGTTCCACAAAACGCTCAAGATGAATTGGAGTAGGAACAGTAGAGAAGATCTTTTGCCACTGAACGTGCCCCTCTGACACCCTGTTTTACTGTCTCTGCTTGAGTCCGCATTGCCAGCTGATGGCAGGAGACGTAGAGTGTCGCGTCTCTTGATCAAAAAGTTAATGGACGCGTGACCCGTCTTGATCGAGACGTGTCATGTCGCGCTGTGATAGGTGGTTTTCTGTATAACCAGCCAATGAGTGGCATGCACAGATGTTCCACGTAGTTCTCTCATCTGAAAGTCATACTTTCGTCCATTATGCGGAATATTTGGTGCTGCATCTTGTGAGATCTCGGTCTGTGTTTTCCTCAGAATCAGTTACTGAGAGCTGAGGATTCTGGGGCTGAACTTATGAATGGCATGAGGGGTGGGAGGATCGGTATACCCCAGGAAACGAAGAGTTTCCTATTTGTACGTCCAGCCTGTTTCTCTCGTCCTCCTCCTCTGTAGCACCACTTCCTGTCGTCGGCCCGGCCCTGCTCTCTCTCCGGGTTTCTGTCCCCGGTGGCAGGATCACAGACAGCTGGCATGGGATAAGTGGCACGATGGGTGGGCACAGGATCCGGCCGTCCACCTCTGAGCCCTCCAGCGTCACGTCCGTTTCGGAGGGAAACGACACCAGGGCCTGAGTGGAATCGTACGAGCTCTTCTCCGTGTCTACCGAGACGAAGGAGTCGAGGGCCTGGTCTTGGGCCAGCTGAGCTCTGTTGAGGATTAGTTTGCAGTCCTCACGGAAGTGGGGGTTAAACAGGTAGAGTAAGGGGTTGATGCAGGCAGGCAGAGGCAGCAGGACCAGCAGGACGGACTTCACCACCTCCTCGCTCACAGGGAAGAGACCCAGCAGGGAGGAGAAAGTGAGGAATGCCACGGGACAGTAAAGCAGACAGTTGGTGAAAATGAGCCAGGCCACATGCTTGATCATGGCGCAGTCCCACACACTGTTGAAGTTCCCTTTCATCAGGTCCCAGTACAGTTTGATGTAGGTGCTGGTGATGAGCAGGAAGCACAGGGAATTCATCATGATCAGGGCAACCATGAAGCCCAGGGTGGAGGGCTGGGCCTCTGGGAGTGGGGGTGGCAGGCAGAGAGGCGTGGCCCTGTAGTCCCCCAGCCCCATCACCGGCAAGCTGGCAGCAGCCAGAGAGAGCAGCAGGCACACCACGGCAGCCACTCGCACGCTGCCCAGCGACGGAGACTTCCCGTAGGTGCGAACGCACGACACAGAGACGCTGCACTGCACTGCGGCCAGCGTGAGGAAGAGGATGGAGGCCTCGGAGGCCAGCACGGAGATGAAGCCCGTCGCCTGGCACCCGGCACCCGTTTCCCAGCGGGCACCAAACGCGGCGAACTCTCCGAAGGTCAGAGCGTCGACCAGCGCCAGGGTTCCCGTGCACAGGCCCGTTAGCAGATTGGCGGCACTAATAGCCCCGATGATGAACTTGACTGGCGAAAGGTAGCTGGGAGAAGCGAAAACACTGAGGCAGACGAGACTGTTGCTCAGCAGGGAGACGAGAGAGATGAGCCACATCCCTAAACGCACCACCCAACTGTCCACCAGCTGCTCACAGGGCTTGAAGGGACCTGGGAAAATCAAACGGTAGCCATGGTAACTAGTAAGGTTCAGTTTAGCTTAGCAATGTCAGAAATTTACTTCAGTATGCTGTTTTAAAAATCTAACCTCAAGTTTTGAGTTTTGTACTCATCTCTCCACATGAGTAAACTAAGTGAGTAAACTCTTCCTAAAGGCAGCAATTCTGAAGAAATGACCAAGTTCTGACTGTATGAACAAACAATCCTCTCTTATTGCTAGTTTACCTTTGAAAGTTTTACTCTGTGGGATAGCATAACGTAAAAAAAATCTAAATATAAAGCTAAAGGTTTTTGTTAATTAGATCTACCTGGGATAGGGGTACACTGGATGCTGGCCTGAAGTTTGGACTCTTCAATGGCTGACTGGAATTCCTCAGGTTCAAGGTCATCTGTCAATAAAACACACAAACACAGTTAGGAGGCCATAGCTCAATTACCACACTTAAATTGTAATCCTGAAATTACAATGAAATTGTCTTTGAATTTATATTTGAATTTGAATGAATTTGTATTTGATCTACCATATTCTAAATAAAAATTGAACATCCTGACCTACATAAATTTTGTAATCATTCACAGGCCTTCTTTTTGGCCGTCAGAAGTGCACTTTGAACCTCAAATAAATGTGTAAAACTCATTCCATCTTCTTTAACAACCTGTTTAATCTATCAAAGGGCTAAATAATGTTTTCTATCTTAAATCAACAGTCGGAGTCAAGAGCATAATTACTGTGTTCCTTTCAAGTCAAAGCCCTGATGGGATTGCTTACAGAGGAATGCATGAAAAGAAGGCACGCTTTGATTTCATCAATTGAGGACCTCCGGTTACACTACAGCCCTGACATGTTTTTACTGTTCTAATTAAAGATGAACAGACTTTGTAGATGAGATATAAATACATAAACTCACTGAGCCCGAACCTTTCTGTGTGGAAAGTGCTAAGGTCCCTTTCACATGAAGAATGTGCAAACCTCTTAACGAACCCTTTAGACCTCTTATAAAGTTATGTTATATATCGATTGCAATGAAGTATCACAAGAATTAGAGAAATATGACATTTCAGACAGAGGTCCTCTGTGCTTCTGAGGTTCTTGGAGGTGGAACCATACACACTGTTTTTTATCTGTGTTTGTTTCATGTCAGTTATAACAACCTGTTCAGTTTTAGTAATTAGATCACGAGTGGGAATGGTTAGCTTTTCCAGTCTGAATTTACTGGTTGGCTGGTTGCGTGCTCACAGTCTGTGTGTATAGGAAAGAGGGCGTGCACTCTCTTCTGAAGGCCGTCCTCCTCACTGCCCATCAGCTCCTCCCATTGGCTGCCTGGTTTGTGACTGCCGCAGGCCCCATACACACAGCATTGATAGGCGTGAGGCATCTCGATGACCCTGTAGGCCCAGCAGTGGACATTCACTTCAGAGTAGCCATGCAGGACGAGCAAATACAAGCTTAGAACACACATCTAGGTCTATTTATGTAATTATCTTCCCGGAAAGCTAAAAATAAGAGAAAAATAAGTATAAACATGCTTAGACATGTAATGAGATGTTGTAGCTGTTGGCATTCAGTTTTAACGATTTGGTGCATTTTTCAAGCTTTGACATGAGTCAGCCTGAGTTTTTATGGGAACATTACGACATATGGAATGAGCATGCATCCAGTTTTAGGTCATGAAGACTCACAGGCTCATTCATTTTGCAGGGCAGTTTATCTGTCACGGTTAACACCAAAGGCTTTTTTAAAAGAGCCTTTTTTTTTAGCAGAAATCTCAGATGTTTAGAGCAAATGTTGGCCCCTTGATCCACTGGCACATTCATATCTCATCACCAAGTCTTGCGATCATGCAGAAATTCTTCCGACTCTATCAAAACCTCGCAGTGCCGAAAACGTTCACGCCACGTTGTGTCGCCGTGTTCAGTCTGGATTGTGACGAGGCTCCCAAACCAAACATTCATGAAGCTTGGGTGGGTAAAGACCACTGTGATACCTTATGTTCGGGAAATCCTCCTTTTGGAAGGAGCTGGCCAGTGCCCTGTTCCCTCTCAGCTTCAGATGCGTGAGGCTGCTTAGGCCAGCCTGGGGAAGACTGCTCAGCTGGTTATGCGCCAGGTCCCTGCGGACGACACGCATTACGCCACGCCATTGTGAAGCCACGTGCCAGGCCAAGTTATGTCATTCTTTTTAGCTTGACCACATTTGTAAAGACCACAGTTGTCATCAAGTTGCACATTACAGTAAAGGGACTTAAATCCTTTATGACAGAAAATAAAAAGAGAGAAAGATGTAGATGTAAAATGAATATGAGAATGAGAGAGAGTGAGAGGAAGACAAGAACAGAAGGACAAGATGACAAAATATTCACTCTTGGCTGTAACAATTCACAAATACTTGTGCCATCATATGTTTATACGTTCTGTGAGGTCCTAATGTGTGATGTAGCCTGGACAGATCTTTGTAACCTTATACTCTGATCATTGGTTACAAAGCAATGAGTCACCTCGGACGATCTCTGCCCACAGACGATGTAAGCTCATGTCTTGTTGAACTACACTGTCATCATAAGCCATTATCTGCTAACCAGTAGCTAGAGTGGTTAGAGCTAGATTTAGTAACGTTTTGCATGACTAAACATCTGCAGGATGGAGAATATATTTAAATATATTAAAGAACAAACAGTTTGCATGAGATATGTCGTTTCATTGCTCACTCTTCCTTTTCGGCCTTTAAATATGTCAGTACCAAAAGGGGCGCTGAGACATATAGTGTTTCTTGCCATTAAGACAATACAGAAATAAAATTTGGGCGTTTGTATTTTTGCAGTTCTTTAATGAAGTGTGTTGACTAAAGGGTCCACGTCTCATCACTGTGTGCCAAAGACAGACGGTACTCACAGTTTAAGCAGAGACTGGAGAGAGGCGAAGGCTTCAGGGTGGATTCTCTCAATCTTGTTCCAGCTTAGATCCCTGTGTGTATTCACAAGAAATGACTCTTCATCTCTGTGAAAATTAACTCGTGTTCTGGGGATGATCTGGGCATGATTCACAACGAATTGCCAAAAAGATTCATTTCACAGTCCCAAACAAAATGTATACATGTGATCAAGTATTTTTTTTCATTTATCAACATCCATTTTTTTCCCTTGCTGACATAGTTCATTTTGCGCACGTACCAGTACTGATCAAACATCTGAGCCCAAACAGTAAGCACCCTTAATGCAGCCACTGTCTGTTTGTGTTCCTCTAAAGTGGCCTCTAGAGGGCAGTGTTGTTCAGAGTTGATCATCAAGCCGATGACGTTCACATTAATATGCACAGACACGCACTTACTTTCAAAGTTAATGTATTCTTTATATTTTTTATGCAAATATACACACATTTTACTGGAACTCGGAATAAAACATAAGGGTGGCGACATTCATGAAAGTGCATGAGGTGCCTGTGATGATGCAAGAAAGACCAGTATGAGTTGGGGAGGGATACTGGGAGCTGTGGTGAGAGGACAGCAGAACTCACAGAGCGCTGAGGGACGTAAGCTGCTGGAAGGTATCCCTCCCAATCCATCGGATTCGATTGTGCTGTAGCCCACTGCACAGAGTCAAAACACACAGCAACTCTTACCTCAGTGGTCACACACACAGCCACACACAAACTCCCATGACCATAAGGGGGAAATGTTACCATCAGAGATCATACATGCAGTACAGCCCTGACAACTAAAGCAGGAGAAAAACAAATTAAGTTTGCATAAATAAATAAATAATAGACTTCTTCCCTTACATTTCCTGAAGAGATGCACAATGGAGAAAACTTGGCAGGTCCTCAATAGCATTATGAGACAGCTCACTGCAGAAAACAGACCCACCCACATAGACACACAGTGAACTCAGGCCATGAACGTGCCATGGAGCTGATCATAACAGCTTGGACTCAGACTGTGGTGACTGACATGATGTTGATGCTTGAATTAAGACAGCTTATATGATGGAAAACAGCATACAGGTCAGGTCTGCACGCCCTTTCTAACGATCTGATTCATCCGTCACGCTTTGCCCTTGTGGTTTTCCCTAAGTGACATTTTTCACAAATGGTGTGCACCCTGCTACTGGAAGCTTTCCTGCTGGGACTTCCGTACTGGATCTGTGGGTGTAGTACTGGATCTGTGGGTGCAGTACTGGATCTGTGGGCTGAGTACTGAATCTGTGGGTGTAGTACTGGATCTGTGGGTTCAGTACTGGATCTGTGGGGGTAGTACAGGATCTGTGGGTGTAGTACTGGATCTGTGGGCTGAGTACTGGATCTGTGGGTGCAGTACTGGATCTGTGGGTGTAGTACTGGATCTGGGTGTAGTACTGGATCTGTGAGTGCAGTACTGGATCTGTGGGTGTAGTACTGGATCTGTGGGTGTAGTACTGGATCTGTGAGTGCAGTACTGGATCTGTGGGTGTAGTACTGGATCTGTGGGTTCAGTACTGGATCTGTGGGTGTAGTACTGGATCTGTGGGTGTAGTACTGGATCTGTGGGGGTAGTACTGGATCTGTGGGTGTAGTACAGGATCTGTGGGTGTAGTATTGGATCTGTGGGTGCAGTACTGGATCTGTGGGTGTAGTACTGGATCTGTGGATGCAGTACTGGATCTGTGGGTGCAGTACTGGATCTGTGGGTTCAGTACTGGATCTGTGGGTGTAGTACTGGATCTATGGGTGTAGTACTGGATCTGTGGGTGCAGTACTGAAACTGTGGGTGCAGTACAGGATCTGTGGGTGTAGTACTGGATCTTTGGGTTCAGTACTGGATCTGTGGGTGCAGTACTGGATCTGTGGGTTCAGTACTGGATCTGTGGGTGCAGTACTGGATCTGTGGGAGTAGTACTGGATCTATGGGTGTAGTACTGCATCTGTGGGTTCAGTACTGGATCTGTGGGTGCAGTACTGGATCTGTGGGTGTAGTACTGGATCTGTGGGTTCAGTACTGGATCTGTGGGTGCAGTACTGGATCTGTGGGTGTAGTACTGGATCTGTGGGTTCAGTACTGGATCTGTGGGTGCAGTACTGGATCTGTGGGTTCAGTACTGGATCTATGGGTGTAGTACTGGATCTGTGGGTGCAGTACTGAAACTGTGGGTGCAGTACAGGATCTGTGGGTGTAGTACTGGATCTATGGGTTCAGTACTGGATCTGTGGGTGCAGTACTGGATCTGTAGGTGTAGTACTGGATCTGTAGGTGTAGTACTGGATCTTTGGGTTTAGTACTGGATCTGTGGGTTTAGTATTGAGTCTGTAAGTATACCAGGGAGTCAGTAGTGCAGAGGTATTGAACTCACAGAACTCTGAGACTGGGTAACTGCTGACAGAGGTCAGAGGGCAGTCTGGTGAGACCTGCTCTTGTTAGGGTGCTGAAAGAAAAACAGAAAGAATGACTGATTGTGTGTGTGTGTGTGTGTGTGTGTGTGTGTGTGTAACAGAGAGAGAAACAGTACATGTATGTACTGTATATAATTTGCTGTATATTATTTAATTTATCAGTAAATGTATACAACTGGCCATAATTTGTAATGTATGTTAGCCTGTCTCTTTCTACAGCTGTTATGGCTAATAAAATAATATACATTTTTATTTTGAAGCTGAAGTGTAACTGTATAAAGTTCAATATCTCTAGAGGAACGTGTGCGTACTCACAGGACTCTGAGGCTGGTGGTTCCCTTGAGGTTAGGGAACTCCCCGATCTCAGTGGCACCATTGAGCGAACTGAAACCAGGTTTATCGACTCATTAATTCACCGTGCTAACAAAGGCCAATACTGCATGTTATGGTCTACTGCAATTACACGCGGAGCCTTCTGTGTTCTAAAGAGGGCAAAAAATATTGTAAAAATGATCTTATTTTGGTTTGCTATGTGTGTCTTTTCAATCTTGCTTCAACACTAGGATAATTTTGTTTGTGTTTATGGGAGCATAACTGAAGCAGACTTTGATAACATTCGGAGTTCACTGATTTCATATCATGCTGTATATAAATATGGAAACTATATAAAGGCTAAAATGAATTGAAATTTGATGAAAATCTCATGATTGTCTAGACTTGTTAATATTACAGTTGGTATTTACGCATGTAAACAGTGGGAATTTATAATAGTTATACTTACAGAGTGTGTAACTTTGGCAAGAACTGGAAAGCAGATCTTCCAACAAACTGGATGGGATTCTCATAGAAATGACTGGGAAGAAAAGGTTGTCAAGATGATGGTTAGGTCTGTTGATCTCTCTGGGTGTTACGGGTATCAGTCTCTGTTTTAATGTAATAACCAACTGATTAGAAGTCAGGTTAATTAAATCAGGTTAATAAATCTAGATCAGGAGTAAACCATGTGTGTTGACCCATGAGTTATAAAACAACAGAAACTGTGATGGTTAAAAGTGAAGACAGGAGCGATAGTGAATGGGCACCATGGTGATATTTAACCAAATCTTGCTGATCTCACTCAACACTCCACAAAACATCTGTGCGTTCACACAATTGGTGGATTGGATCCACATTGTCTCATGTGCAATTTTTAAGTGAAGTGGCAGAGGCTCAATCAGTAAAACCGTTCAAGTAGTCCCTTTCCAGCCTTGTTCCTAGAGATTTACTGGCCAGCACACTGCTGTCTAACACACCTGGCTCTTCTAATCAAATTGCCTGAAGGCCTGGATCTGATGGACCCAGTGTGATGGATTAATGTTGGAACTGAACACAGCAGGGAAGTAGATGATGAGGAGATGGGCTGGGTCCAAACTGTGTATTACTTGTTAATACACATTTGCATAACACACATCTCTGATGTCCAGAAGAGTGTTGTTCAGAGTTTATTTTTACTATGTATTTCCTTGGTTTGCTGACATTTAATTTAGAGAAACATAGCAAATGAAAGCCTGTTGTGGGTGTTATTAGTGAGGGTGTTGTTAGCGAGGGTGTTGTTAGCGACGGTCTTCCTGAGGAGCTCAGACACCTTCCTTGCACAGAGCCTCAAACCCTCTTGTTTACATTTGCATTTCTTTAGGGAATTTCTATGATTTGATCATTTTATTAAATTATTTTATTTAATTATGATTCAACTACATTTTACATGTTTGCGTTCTTCGATTTAATTTATAAAAGTTTATTTATTTAATAATTACTTTAATTGTTTATTTTAAACTTATTGTAATAAAATTAATTGTGCTTTTAAAAAATTGTCTATAAATTGTCTATAAAGCACTTTGAGTTACATGTATGCATGAAAGGTGCTATGCAAATAAAGATAATTATTATCATTATAATTACTACTACTAATACATTTTGCATATTGCATATTTTCTGATTTTGCATTGCGGGCCCTCACGCAGGGTTTGAGAGACTGCGAGAGACTGCGAGCGCCACGCGACTCACATCGTACGCAGCATCGGGTTCCCCGCGAAAGCCCTCTCAGGAATAGCCTTGATGTTGTTGTCGTGGAAACCCCTGTTGAAGGAACAGGTATTGTATCACATATCATTCTTAGGTCCCACAAATACACAGCATGTGGTGCTACTATCTGGTTATGGACACAGCTACGTCTGTGCTGTTCATTCTGATTCACTGACTTCTGTTCTGCACAGGCTGAAGAGTCACACGGCAGTCTGAGGAAAGGCATAAGTGAAATATTTGGCACAGCACGTTAGCACCGGCAGAGAGCTTGTGTTTGCTCTTTACTCTTCACTGGCACTACATGTCAAACGAGTATTTATGACTTCCGAGAAGCCTGTCACCTTCAGAAAAAAAAAAACTGCAAAACCGTAACAATAGGTAGAGCCTCTCTGTAAACTCCATCCGTCTTAAATGTTTACCTGTCTGATCATGCTTTAAGAAACTGGTCTTGGAAACTAGTCTTGTTCTTGGTGTGTAATGCATCTGTTTTCAGTCCAGATGTATGGTATAGCATTTGGCTGCTAGCTGCTTGTGTGTAGGGTGCGCTGATGTAAACATGCCCAGTGTCATATACGGCCACCTGTCCCGGGGCAGCCGCAGGCCCACAGCCTCTCAGGACACTTGAGACGGAAGAGATTACACACTTATCTTACAACATCTGCTTCTGCTGCCGGAGGTCGTATGGGACTGTATTTCTAGGCTGTAAAGGAGTTTTGCTGTGGGGTAATAAGCCGGATGACCCTTGTGGAGGGGACTCGTAGAACAGGTGCATACTGGGTAAGGTTACTCTGGGTTACTCACAGTTCGTGGAGCTTGGCCAGTGTCCGGATAGCCACAGGGAATTCCTGCAGGGAGTTGAAGTTCAGCTCGCTGTAGAAGCAACAAAATGATTAGTAATAATAAAGTATAAGGAACAAAATGTTTAATAATAAGATATGAAGGTGGGTGCAAGTGCCAAGGTTTAGAGGGAGCAGGGACACAGATTCATCCGTTCAGTGTTTTTAACCATTCACTTATCCACCCACATATCACCAGCGTCTCAATATCTACAAGAGCTGCAGTGTTTTCACACTCTGATTTCATTCTTGAGCTACTTGTTGATAATGTAAGCAAACAGCTGGAGAGGCTTGTTGTGATCAGGCAGCAGAAGCTTTACTGTGACCTCGTTGGACATGCGAGGTGGATTTGGTTGACATAGTGACAGCTGCTACCTCGACGGTCGTTATGTTTTGTTGCATAAGCCTTCTAGGAAAGCTTGATGCAACAAGAGAGCTTGAACCAAAACAGGGCAGGTTGCTAAGGGTGGTTGCTACGTGTGCATGGCTTTATGTGCAAGTGCAACCTCTCTCTCTCTTTATCTCTCTCTCTCTCTCTCTCTCTCTCTCTCTCTCTCTCTCCCTCTCTATCTATCTATCTATCTCTCTCTCTCTCTCTCCCTCCCACTCTCTCTTTTTCTCTTTCACTTCAGCGTCAGCATAGGTTTGTTTGGATGTAAATGGTCCTTTTCGTCTTCATTTCCAGTGGATCCTGGTCTTTCGTAAGTAATCACAAGAGAATCTGGAATCCACTGCTGCACAACATGAGCTCTTCTGATTTGTTTTGAGCGTTCTGGTCCACCAGAGGTGAAGGGGTGTGTGCTTGCTCCCAGATCCCTCGGTTCTGAATGACCTGTCTGTACACAATACCACAAGCTGAATGGGCCTCATCATAGCTGTAATTATAGTTCTTATCCCTCATTGTTAAGTGTAAGCTTTCAAAGCAGTCTAAACATTTATGTATTTTACCTCTTTTTCAAGGGGGAGAAATCCAGCAGGTAGAACTGCCAGAGTGTTTGAAGTGATCAGAGGGCCCTGGCTAAGAGACACATGCGGCAAAGTACTTGCTGAACTTAAGCATGCACGTGTGTGTGTGTGTGTGTGTGTGTGTGTCTGTCTTCACACGTCTGCACGTGTGTGTGTGTGTGTGTGTGTGTGTGTGTGTGTGTGTGTGTGTGTGTGTGTGTGTGTGTGTGTGTGTGCGCGCGCGTTTGTGTGTGTGCATGAATATGCATTAACTTTAAAGCAGAATTTCTCTAAAAGCCCAAAATTAGATTTAATTTCACACAGTAAACTATGCCTGAATTGGTGCTGTGCTTTGAGACTGAGCGTAACACGATATCCACTCTGTCAGCAAACCCCCCACCCCCTCTCTGTGCTTTGACACCTTTGGTAAACTGAGCCAGGGATGGTAATGACAGCTATAGAGAGAGTGGCTATGATCACTTGGAAACGTAGTTTTCTATTAATAATCAAATAATACTGTTAAATATTCAGTCAACAGACTGTCCAGACAGGACTCAAAAATTTGATCCATGATTTTTCCATAAACCAATCTTTCTTTATCTTAGGAATAGCATGGCTTGCTGACTGTTTACGACTGCTCATGTGACACTTTTGTCATGTAAAATTGCTTCAGATTGTGTCAGATACTATCAGAAGGAAGTCAGCAAACTGGCTTTTTAATCGGCATATAAACACAGTTTTCTTACTCTTCTGTCAGAATGTGGTTACACAAAATGACAAATTATCCAGCATACAAATGTAGCCAGAAGACACGAGGACATGAGTCAGAATAAATTTCATTACAAGTGGGCAGCCCTTGCTTTCAAATAGCTGTGGCATGGCGAGGTGAAATGATTACGTGATGGTGAAACAGTTGCTATCGATATGTGGGAACCCAACAGGGAGATTACGGCAGACGTACATTTCTGGATCTCCTTGACACAGTACATGTCTCATGCTTTCTTTTATTTCAAAACAGACAGCAGCATCCTGAGGCGTGAGCAAGACGAACCCTTGCCAGAGTTATCATAGTCTTTTGGAATCAAAACTAGAGATGGGATTAAATTTAAAGGAATGAATAATCCAAGCGACATAACATCCTTCTGATTAAGAACAGAAATGAGATGTACTGGAATGATATTAATGTTAGTCGTGAGGGATGGGCAGTGTGGGAGTTTACTAACTCCTGCTTGGCAGAGCGTCGGCTCTGAGGTCGCTGAACGAGCAGCGTGGTGGAGGCAGCTGGTGGAGGCAGCTGGTGGAGGCATCCAGGGCCGGCGTGGAGCTCGGGCTACGGCCGTATCTGGTTCCTGTTCCTCGCCTTGTTTGGGACATCAATCACTCTTGTTTGGAGACTTTGCTTTGATATGGTGCAGAGGCATAATGCTTTTCGTTTCCCGGACAGACCTCATTGTTTGGATCGAAGAGGGTTTCAGTAATGTGCCCAGTCCCAGTTCTAAAACCACACAGTGTTGAGTTTCTGCTACTTTGACAGATGGACACTGTGACTAGTACGTCTTTGGGCCAACTGGTGATACGCATATATGATCCTATGACATAACTGGGCTCCGTAAGACTCAATCCTTTATGTGCTAATTTAAGACAAGTTAATAAACAAAGCAAACCCTGCCTCTTCACGTAAATCTTCAATAAGGACCTGCTGCTACTGCTACACACACACACACACACACACACACACACACACACACACACACACACACACACACACACACACACACACACACACACACACACAGAATCCAGCAAACCTCAGAGCAGCACACTGTGATTTCTTTCAAATTAAGTGTTCATTGCTATGTGTTTGACTCAGGAAGCTGATTTCATTGCAACCTATAAAACATCATTCTTAGCACTTCAGCTAGCCATTAAAAAGCAGGTGGGAAGCTTTCTTTCTCCTGAGGACCACCGTGTATTGCTTTTAAAGGCTTTGGCCTCTCCACAGAACAGTCTTATGGAAAGCTTTCATATGTTATGTTGGCAAATTGAAACTGGCATGAGCCTCCAGCACCTTTCAGTGTCTCATGACTTTTAATAGAATTTCTCATGGCTTTATGGGGTGTTTTTCATTGTTTTATTTCAATCTGTGGGAGCCATGCTATTCTTCAGTCACAAGTAAGAAGTAATTTCAACCAAGAAATTGTAATCAAGAAATTATAAAGTTAGATTAACTTACAGGCCTTAATAAAATATGGGGTTCCTTTCAATGATACTTTTTGTGATACTTTCAATGATACATTTATTTAATGTGATCATATGGTTTCTCACTGCAGAATGTTTTTGAAGTGTATCAGGACATTGGAATGGTACAGCAATCAGCATTAACCGTGCCTTTACCATCCTCAGGACAATATCTTCCACATACTGTGGAATTAAATCTATTTTCTAACATGATTTGTTACAACATTAAAAATTATTAAGATTAATAATGAACAATTAACAACTGGAATGATATGGAATTTGTAAAAACTAAAACTTCTTTCCCAGCAAGTTCCCTGCATCACGTTAGTGTATGTTAGTGTTAGTACTTCAGTGTGTCCTAATCAGTAAGTGATGAGAAACACCCCCCATCCTGGGTCTGCTTATCAATCACTAAGTGAACCAAGTCTCAGCAGGGAAACAAGCAAAGAAAGGTCACTGAGGGGAGGATCTTTCTTCTTGCAAAACAGTTAATAAAAGTTAGCCCTATCTACCTTTGATTAAAAATTGTTCTAATGATGTGTGTTTTCAGAAAACAAACCCTGCAATTTATTTGTGTACATATCAACAGATAAAGGAGCACAAGAACGGTGGTGTTTATAAAAAACTGAACTGCCATAAGCAAAATGAAAAAAGTGTATTTGTGATATCTCTATTAATTTGCTATCATCTCATTAGGCCTGGCCCATCAACCATAGTGTCACTGAACCCTCACTCAGTAAAATTACAGAGCAAAGGCCAGATACTAACAACAGGAAAAAGCTTTTAAGTTGTCTTTAATCTTTTGCCAAAGGACGCTTCCACTTACAGGGTTTCCAGACTCCGCAGTCCCTCAAAGCACTTCTGTCCCAGAGTCTGAATTAAGTTGTTATGAAGGTGCCTGAACATAAAAACAGTTATTACACCTAAAGAAGATATTAAAAGACCAGAGAAAATGTTGTTACTTCTATTAAATTCTGTTAGCTTGTGCTATCTTGCATTCTCTTGCTCTGATATTTTAATAGTTACACTTGTGTGTTTCTAGTGGTAACTACATGCCACAAGACACTTACAGTACCACCAGGTTGGTGAGGTTTGCGAAGGCGTAATCAGGGATGTGTGTGATGCGGTTGAGGGCGAGGGTCATGGCCTGCAGAGAGGACAGGTCACCGAGAGCGCTGACTGGAATCTGGGTCAAGGCGTTGTCATCCAGCCACAGGTGCCGTAGTGACCGCATGCCTGAAAACACCTGTGCAGGAACTTCTGTGAGGAGGTTGGCATCAAGGCGCCTGCATACAGAGGGGCAGAAAAAGTGACCTGTCTCGGAGGTGTAAGGAGACTGCCAAAGTCCGCACGGTGGGGACATTTTTTTGATCATACATTTTATTATATTATTTTAGATTATTCACAAATTTACATGTGCTTATGAGCACTGAAGCAATCCAGCAATAAAAAAGTGTAATAATATTCCTGGGGTTGTGTCCTCATGCTGCAATTGGTGAATATAATGCAAGTGTTGGGTGCGGTGTTTAATCAGACTGTGGTAGGTGCGGTGTTTAATCAGACTGTGTTGGGTGCAGTGTTTAATCAGACTGCTGTCTGGAAAGCTCGGCTGGCAGAAACTTCAGATTTGTCACTTACACAAAACGGAACTGATGTGGATGATTGAAAAAAATGTGTGACTGTGGAGAAAAGGAAGAATAAGCAAACGTGGTCAGTATGGAAGGAGGTATGGTGTATATTTAGTCTGAAACATGACACAAGCACTCTCACCCTTTTACTTGGTTTTAGTCTGAGGAACACACCATAGGGAACAACACTGAAGACGGTGCTATTCATTTATGAAATCAAGAATTGAAAAAGGACATGTGTCTGGTGAGCCAGCCAGGAGCTATTACACTGCCTTACACCTTAGGCTCTGCTCATTCTCCATGTGTCAGTAAATACCCTGGGGAGTGATGACAGATGGTACAGGACTAGGACTAGTGTAGGCATTTTAAGTCTTTGTAAAGTCAACATACTTTTGAACTGATTTGTCTTTAATTACATTAATGGTAAATTATGCTTTGGTATTGTAGAAGCACAAGTGTGGAGTTCCTTCCTCAGTGGGCTTTACTTTCCAAACAAGTTGAACAATAATTAGGTTAAATATTCAGCAATGAAAGCATATTTTTGCTACTATTGCAAACAGTAGCAAACAGTTTTGCTACTATTGCAGCATTATGAATTGTACCCATGATGGTTAAGCCCAGCAACAGATTATTCTCTAAGCAAATGGCTACTATATCCTTCCTTACTTTCTTTCTTTAGGGATAGGGTTAGGTTGGGGTTGGGGTTAGAGTTAGGGTTGGATTTACGTTAGGTTAGGTCTAGGGCTGGGCTTGGGGTTAGAGTTCACAAAATGTTTTATGGCTGTGTTGTTTAAACCTATCACAAAGAGGCATCAGAACTATGGTTTAAATTATATTTGTTTAAACCAATCACAAAGAGGCATCGGGACTATGGTTTAAATTATATTTTTAATGTGCTTCATCTACTATTTCAGCATTGTGTGACAAAATATATTTGTGTCATTCGAAACATAATGTTTCATCTTATTGGCTTATTTCTAAAATGTTTAGTTTTACTGACTGCATCATTAAAGCGTGATCTTAGTTATTGATGAATACATCAGTGAGAGACAGCTGGTAGAGGGAGCACTTTACCAGAAGAAGAAACAGAAATACAAGTCAGTCTTTCCTGTAGTAGTACACATTCATAAAGTGGAGGGGACAAGATCAGACATTTCCTGTGAGATGAAGAGTTGACCTCAGGATTCTGAGCTGATTGGTGTGTAGAGCTGAAGACCATTGGCGGTGGGAGTGTTTACAGACTGTAGTTTAGACAGCTTAGCGGCTTTAGCGGGGAAATATGTGTCACTCTTGCAGGAAAAAAGTGTGAATAAAGGAAAAGAAATGTTCCAGTATGAAAGAGACGTATGGACATGTGGGGTGTTTGTGTGTGTTGTGGGCTTGTGTTTGTGTGTGTCTGTAATAGAAGAAAGTTCCACTCACGCACTCCAAGGTTTGAATTTCCATTTTTGTTTGTTTGTGGTCTGATCTGTGTGTTCCAGAGACTCTGGTGGATTTTGCACCAGGAGCAACATTTCTAAACTATCAGGGCTATAATAGACCACTGAAGTCACACGTCACCCTGTCATCATGTAGATGTTAGGAAGTCTGAGTCTAATGGGTTTATCTCTATGGAAAAATGAATGATGGTTTAAAAAAATCTGCTTTATTGCACCATGTGATAAAGCAAAACATATATTTTATCATACATTTTTTCCCACAAATGCCACAGGATCATTTGATTTACAAGATCATTAAGTAGTTGAAATGTCTAAACACATATATAAATATTACTACTGCACATAAAGCTACTGAACATTAAAATGACATCAGTAAGGTATTTGAGGCAGTCTATGGCACAGGGCTGTGTTACAGTGACAGTAACAGGGAGTTTGTAACCCACATCGCTGCTTTTCTGTTATCGACGAGGACCCTCCAAACTATCAAATATTGCTCACATATATAATTTTTCCTTCTGCATCCTGCCAAGCTCTCTTGAGGTGAAAAATAACAGCAGCCAAGGCTCCTGGAATTGTGGATGAACAGAGGGAAAATTGTCCTTTGCTATAGTCAAACGTAGGGACTGTTCTGACTTCATGTATGGAGTAGTTCAGCTATTTAACTGTGCCTTGCTGCGTTCTCTCCTTTGTTTTCACTGTGCACGGTTTGGCACTTGCCTGAACCTCAGGTGCTTCTGTGCTTGATTTATGCCTGTGTGTTTTATGAAGCTATGTTTAGCTCCTCTAGCTCGGGCTTGTTTAATGGGAGCTGTGGCATGCTGCCTGCTTTGAGACAGAGCTTGTGGAGTCCACAGATGTAGTCCTCCACCTTTTAAATTTCAGATCTCATGAAAGTCATGTTTTAGCAGGAGGAGAAGAGTAATTAGAGGCAGCTCTCAAAGGATGCTGGGAAGGGTGTGATCGGTGGAGAGGCAGGAGAACTGCCGTCATGTTTATGACCTTCTAGTTCAACCCTGTTGGGCTGTTTTGACAACATGCTTTGTTTGTATTTGCAGGTATAATATTGATAATTTCATCTAGCACCATAGCTTTTGTGACAGGCAGAGCTAATCTGAGGGTAAACTACAAACCAGTTTATATGACTTATCCACTGCAATCCCATAAGCCACTGAACAACTGTTGGAACAACAGCTTTTCATGTCTGATTTCTGGCCGTCCAACAAAGCGGCAGGCTGGGAGCAGGCCAACGGAAGCGGCTGCTGGTTTCAGGGACAGATCTCCCCCTTCTCATCTCTCTCTTCTCTTCTGGCTGGCTGTTCACAGACCTTGACATCGCCACAACCAAGATGAATGTCCTCCCCATGTCAACAACTTAAGCCTTTGATGTAATGAATGTTGCCCTGGGGGGGGGGGGGGGGGGGGGGGGGGGGGGCTCGCTCTTAGTCGTGATGTATGACAGCAGAGGGACACGGGCAGTCGGCCACAAGTACTTCCTCCACATTCTTCCCCCTCGGTGACCTTTCACATCCATCCATTCATCTCTGGCACTTCTCCACCCCTCCCCCATCTCATCTCCTACGTCAGTGCTCTTGCTCAGAGTAATGTATGGACCACATTATTACAATACTGATAGGACCTTGAACTCAAGCCCCACATATCCACACAGGTGAAGGAATGCAGCACAGGAGCTGAGCTCCACAGATAGGGTCAACGTGGAATACGTGGACTTTTAATTAGAACGCAGACGGAGCGAGTGCATTAGCTGGTGTTGAATTAACACTCCCTGGGGATAACAGTGCCACACCAAACACAGATTCAGATTCTCCTCCCTCTTGATGAAGCACGTTCTCACACATCTTCCCTTCTGTAAGGACCCTGTTTTCCACATCTCCTGCTTCTCAGGCCAGTGTTCTACACATGGGTAAGGTGGTATGTTGAAACTTTCCTTAAGTTTGAAAATATCATAGCATGATGGTGTAGAGGGAGAGACAAACAGGCAGTCTGATTCCACTGTTGAGTGTCCATAGAAAAGACAATTTTTTGTAATGATACTTAGAGAGGTGTTTTTGTACTACTGGTTGTAAAGACTCCTGTAATCCCAGTAAAGTTGCACAGCGTGAGACAGCCAGAGATTCTGGGTTTCGAGGTCAGTGCGGGAATAAACATGCCACAGACCCAACGGCTGGAAGAGTCCTCGCTATTGTCCTCTGACTGCTTCACTCACTTTCCCTTTGTTTCCACCAGGCGCCAGTTGACCTCAGTTCTTAAAGCCTAGCCTCAGTAATTAACCAGTCTTCATCTTATCATTAGTCTAAATTGCATGTTTGGTGAGTATCAGGTGCCTTTTTCAGCTCTCTGGGGATGCACCTAGCTGAACCGCCTCTGCTCCTTTATTGTGGGGGAATTGAAAGTGAGTGTGAGTGATCTGGATAGGCGGTTGTTGTGAGCTGCAAGGGTAACTGTGTGTGCGTGTGTGTGTGTGTGTGTGCGTGTGTGTGTGCGTGTGTGTGTGTGTGTGGGGTGGTGTTCCATGGCTGGAGGCTGCTCTGGAGTCATACATGTCATCCACATGGAAAAATCAGTGTCGGTGGTAAAGGAATTAAAATCGTACGCCATGACTCTAGCGAAAACATCCTCACAAAGGTAGAAGGAAACGAGCAAATGGTTATTCATGTGGAATTATTCTTTTGGAAAAAAACTAGCTGGTCCTGGACGAAGGTATGAAGGTAGGCTCTGTGGACGGACTGACCGGGTCTGTTGAGATGAAATAACGTACAGGGTTGAGGGGCAGATGGGAGAGCGCGGACAGCATTTCAATTCTGCACCGTTCATGGGGAGCTGGTTAGGAAGGGTCATGATTCCGATTAGGAGGGAAATAGCTGGAGTGGAGGGAAGAAGGAAAATTGGGCTCCTTCACAGATCATTGAGTCTCACGTTGCAGCGTCTGTTGCTTCTCTCATGGTTTCCAGATGTGTCTTCAGTGCCAGGGCGATTCACCACTCCCATGATAAAAAGAGCTCGTGCACCAAGTGCCGATGATCTATCAGCTCCTCTTGCTGGGAATACGGCAATGTACATGTCTCTTTCGTTCATTCTTGTTTTCTTCCTTAATTCTCATCCATCCATCCATCCACCATCCATCCATCCATCCATCCATCAATCAATCCATTCATACATACATTAATCCATACATACATCCATCCATCCATACATACATACATCCCAGTCTAAGAGGAGATGCATTTTTTTGTCCTGAATTTAGTGGGAATCTGTACCAGATAATTATTGATTAACAACACATCACTGCTCATTAATGTTGTAGACATCCGCCTTTTTAAACCACAATACAGTCCAAACAAAATGGCATCATCTCCATCTTCTTATGTGCTTTATTGCTTTGCCTTTGCTCATAATTACAGTTATAAATTGCATTCCCAGACTGTACACACTGAATATGAGGACGTTACTCTGGGGCTAATAGCTGATGATGTAACGTACGCCGAGCTGACGGAGGTGAAGACGAGACTACAGCACACAGGATGCTCTTACTTTTGTTGTAATCGTGGAAGGATTTCAAACAACTGAAGCAATTCATTCAAACTGGCAACGTTTTAATAGCTTTAATCTGAAGCACTTGCTTACTGAACAGCCGTTCTTTGTGTACACAAATAACCATCAGCTGTATGTGCAGTGGTTGGAGTATGGAGGCTGGTACTCACAGAGAGAGCAGGTTGGGTAGTTCCCATGGCTCTTCACTGGCCAGTCTCTCCAGCTGGTTGTTCTGTAGCATCCTACAAGCAGTAAAACATATGAACATGGATGTATTATTTTTTTTTTCAAGTAACGGCAGTGATTATTTTCCAGATGAAGAGTATCTCTGATGAAATATTGTTATGTGATATACCAAAGGACAGCATGAAATCATGCTATAATAATAAATCATCATTCTATTATCTCCCATTCCAGGATATGGGAATGGTTTCACCCTGCCCTTTTACACAGATAAGGACACGGCTCGCACTAGCAGGTACAGCAGCTCCAGGTCTGAGCGGAGCTAGTGGCTCTGTGGAGCGGCCGCTGCCACCGTGAAACTAGAGCTCGTGGCGTCCCCGAGCGTGAGGCAGGCGGGCGGGAACGAGCGCGCAGTTGCACCGTCCGAGCGAAGGAAACCGGAATGACGAAGGGGCAGACAAAAAGAGAGGAAGCCTGAAAGAATAAGAGGGGAAAAAACGCAAAGCGGAACTCCTTGGGTGGGCGCTGATGTCATCCTCAGCCGAACTGGCTGAATAGAAGAGGGAAAGTGAGGGGGGGGGGGGGGGGGCGAGCGGTGGAGCTCGGAGAGACTCATGCTGGTGTGGGAGTACACTGGAGGGCCATGGGCCTTCGACAGCACACAGCCTTATCACGCCCGCTTGCCTGAAAGCCCTGACACTTGAGCATGCAGTCAGAGTTCACGGGGGAAACAAGGGGAGCCTTTGTGACTAAGACGTCTTTATCGACGAGATCATGGTGCCACAACTGGCATTGTGTAGCCAGACTTCAAATAGCCAGCAGTCCGATGACATGAAGAACAGGCCTCTGTTCTCTAGGACTCATTAGAATATAACAAAGTTTTTATTCATCTGTTCTTTTCCTCTTTTCTCCCATTCCCCCTCCTTCCCCCGTCATATCTTGACAAAAAAGTTCTCTTTACGTGCGATTTTCATCAGCATGGTTTAATTGTATTTGGCTTCAAACAGGGTGTATGTTTGTAAATCACACCGGCTCCTGGCGTGAAGCTGCTTCAGAGACTCTGCTCCTGCCTTCAGAATCTCAGTTCAAATCACAGATTGTATTTGGGGGAATTGAAGTAACAACATTCCAATGCAAACGAAGAAGTGGAAGATTTACAGTCTTTATAGGTGTGTGAATGTGTGTGTGAATGTGTGTGTGTGTGTGTGTGTGTGTGTGTGTGTGTGTGTGTGTGTGTGTGTGTGTGTGTGTGTGTGTGTGTGAATGTGCATTATAATAGAACTACCCTATTGGAATCCCTATGACCAAATGTGTGTGTGTGTGTGTGTGTGTGTGTGTGTGTGTGTGTGTGTGTGTGTGTGTGTGTGTGTGTGTGTGTGTGTGTGTGTGTGTGTGTGTGTGTGTGTGTGTGTGTGTGTGTGTGTGAATGTGCATTATAATAGAACTACCCTATTGGAATCCCTATGACCAAATGTGTGTGTGTGTGTGTGTGTGTGTGTGTGAATGTGCATTATAATAAAACTACCCTATTGGAATCCCTATGACCAAATGCGTGTGTGTGTGTGTGTGTGTGTGTGTGTGTGTGTTTGGCTTGCATGTGAGGTTTTTTGTACTTGGGGACATAGAACCACTGCTTGGATTTCATGTGTTTAATTGTGGTTGGTGTAGCAGAAGTGGCTGAGGGCAGAGCCGGAGTGGCTAATCGGGAGATTCAGGAGGATTCCCGATGGGCCGGTTCATATCAATCTCTAGTTTGGGCCGATTGGGATGGAAATATAATTGTGGGCCGGATTTGCGCATGAAACTCCCGGGCTGAAAAAGTGGCCCACTCCGGCCATGGCTGAGGGTAGGAGTGGGCGTGGCCTCTGTGACTAAGGGTAGGACTGGGCGTGGCCTTTATGACTGGGCGTAAGAGTGGCATTATTGTGGACACGAGAATGAAATCAAACCAGAGTTTTAAAATTCCAGAATTCCCTGAATATAAAATGCACTCCTGGGTTTGGTTATCACTGACAGTGAATTTATGTCCACAGTCCACAGCTCCTGCTCAGTGTGCTGGTGAGAGTGTGATGAGCTGGAGGTCGTATCAGTTTCAACCCTCCACATCGTTGGCCCTCTTTTACTCCAAGACCATATTTATTGTGCACTTGCTCAGATATTTTACAATTTGTGTTTTAAACTTTCAAAGAAATCTCTGCTGCTTTATCTGAACCTAAGATGATCAATCATGTGGATGTTCTTTATGTCAGGTGCGTGTGCCCTCGGGGTGTGTGTGCCCATGGGGTGTGTTGTGCCGGTGGGGTGTGTTGTGCCGGTGGTGTGTGTTATGCTCATGGTGTGTGTACTCACAGGACTTTGAGGTTGCTGAGACCTCGGAGCGCAGGGCCGTTGATGTGCCTTAAATGGTTTCCAGAGAGCCTCCTGCAGCACAAGAACATTGGGTCAGTCATCGCAAGCTGATGACTTTAGCAGAAAGATCAGGAAGGACCAGAAATTGGCTGACCCATGCAGGTTTGTGTGTGTGTGTGTGTGTGTGTGTGTGTGTGTGTGAGAGAGAGAGAGAGAGAGAGATAGAGAGAGAGAGAGGGCAAGAGAGATCTGAACTCCATCTGTTGAATTGTGCATTAAAGATTATGTTGTTAGGTTAGTGAGTGTTTCCACTACCAGCAGACAGACAGATATCTGTTCAAACCCCAACGCTCTTTTAAAGAAGAACAAACAGTTTTTTGTTGCTCCACACAGAGGTGCACACAAGGCGTAGCACATCCCTGTGCTGGACTGCACTGGGTTCATTAGAGGTGGGAGGAGCATGTATTGTGTAGCATCTAACCTTGGCCTCTTGCCAAACTTACACGAGTAAGTATTTATTAAACCCCTTGGAGTCGAGTTGAGTTGCTCTATGTGAATGTGAATTCTTCTGAAGAGAATATAACATGCAGAATGTAAATTTTATCCAGCTGTACTGTCACTCATCTGGACTAATCAATCTGTTTATCAAACAAAGAGGCTAATGAAGTAGCAGGATTTTGGCTGGGTGGTAGAGTCTACAGTCTAAACAGCCCATCCTGCAGGCCTGCGTGGGGAGGACCACCCGCGTGTCTCCATCATTTCATTTCACATTCCAAAACCACTTCATCATTTTCCCTTGTTGTTAGACTATTCTGCTTGTATGAGAGCGGAAGAGTTCTGTTGGGTATTTATAACCTGGCCAAAAAGAGCCATCCTTACAGACAAGACAAATCAAATATATGCATATGGTCACACACACACACACACACACACACACAATTATAATGTTACAGTAATATTGTCAGTGCTTTCCCATTGAGTATGTATTACTGTTGGTGAATAAAGCTATACCTTCATAACCCTAGGTTTGAGCTCAGTAATCAACAGGAAATACATGTATATTACTTCTTTTAGTGGAAAATGTCATGAAAACACCAGCATAGATTTTTTTCTATATATGTTAATTTCTAAATATATATGGTCCCAGCAGAGAGCAAAATGAAACACACACACACACACACACACACACACGCACACTTGTGTCCAATTGCTTCTGAGTCTTTAGGAGCAGACATGTTGACTATGTGGAGAGTTCATAACCGCGGAGAGTTCATAACTGAACATAGCTGTCACAACCCGGGAGGGGAAGTCGATTTACATAAGAGTGGCAGAATCCCCCCAGGACTCAACCATGGCCCAGGCCGTGCAGAGCTGAACAGGGTTCCATTCAACCTCTCTCTTCCACTACCACACACGTGTGGGGCCGAACGGGCCGCAAACCCACCTGTGTCAACACAATATTAGTGTTTTTTTCTGAGTGTCTGCTGTGATTATGGAACAGTATTAATCCTATACATACACAGCCTGATGTAAATGCACCTAGCACAGTGAGGAGGTAGGAAGTATGTACAACTCTGTGTGTTCGACTTGCAGACATGGACACATGCAGACAGACATCCTCTAAAGCAGTGTTCAGCAAAGTGCTTAGGGTTAGGGTAGTTAGTTAGGGATAGGGCAAGGGTAGTTACGGATATGGTTGTTAGTTAGGGTAAGGGTAAGGTCAGTTAGTAAGCAATGCTAAGGGAAGTTGTTAGGTTTTGGGTAGTTAGTAAGGGCTAGAGTAGTTACAGTTAGGGTAAGGGTAGTTAGGGTAGGTGTAGTTAGGGTTAGGTTAAGGGTAGTTAGCACTATTGGGTAGTTAGTAAGGGATGTGTTAGGGTATTTATGGATATGTAGTGGTAAGGGTTACATTAAGGATGAAGATAGCAAGGCCCAACATTTTCCTCTCTGCATTTGATGATGGCAGACCAATTTAAGACATGCAGAAGATGGCACCTCTTTCAAATACGTGGTTTCTCTATGTATTGTTCTGCAGCTTAGTCAGAAACCAGCTGTAAAAACAATACATCACATCATATTTTTCTGGCTATGAAGTTCCCCAAATGTCTTTCGCCCTGGTTTCTGTTGTGTTTGAGAGAGCAACAACAAATGTCTGTTTCAGACAGGCCCTAAAGCTCTTCTGTCACCGGAGCTGTACGTCAGCCTGCACCATTTTCTACCCCAACACCACAGTTCTTTGATGCTGAAACTGTTTTGATGATGACACTGAATGTGAACATTGCGTGAAATGCCCACTCTCAAACCATATTACAATGTCAAGAACGTGTTTAGTACATGTGGTTCAGCAGAATCCATAATCCATTGGAGGATGGGGGGGGGGGGGGGGGGGGTTTTGAGGGTCTGCTCTGGAGGAGTAGGTTACGCTGACAACGGGCAACAGAAGTCAGAGGCCTCCAAGACGGCTGGTTGGCGTTAGCCCCCCATGCTACGCATCTGTCTTCTCTTAGACGCCTCATTGGGGGCTGAAATACCATAAAACTTTAATCATTCCCCCCCTTTTGGTCTTAATTTGGGTTTGTTTGTAGAGAGAATTGCAGTCGTAACCAAGGAGTGTTGTGAGCAGGGAATGGAAAGAAAAAAGCTCCTGACAGAGATTTCAGTTGTGGCCGCTCTGCCATCATCTCAGTAGTCTTCCGTGCTGAGAGGATTCATTATTTCTTTCCACATAGGCAGTAATCCATGTGCATGGCATTTGTTATCAGGGCTTTATTTATGTACTTTACTAGATGTCTACTTGTTAACTAATGTTCTGTTCCAGCTATGAAAGCACATGTATTATTTTATCACCTCAGATCTGATTTTAACCACAATCTGATCTCTCTAAGTACAATGGATGTCATCCTGATTTCTTTTAATACAGTGACAACACAATTCCACAACCAAACAACCAAATAGAATAATGAAAAAGCAAACTGATGTCATGCGTAACAATGTGTTCAATAAACGGCTCCAGAAACCATGCCAGCAGCCTAGGATGTGTACTGACATTAGACCCATGCTAAATATACTTCTGTCACAGGCAACCATATGGTACCATGCATTGTGTTTGTATGGTCATGTCTAGAATCCTGCTTCCGCTGAAGTCCAATTTGCTTCTAAAACTTTAAATTTGCATTTAAATCGTTTTTTAAAATATTTATGTAGTTAATTTAAATATGTCTGGGAGAAGATGAGGATGGGATCTGTAATTTAGCATTGCATGTCTAAAGTGGCCACTGGGGTCAAAAGGTCAAACCAGTTTCTAGCATGATCAAACCAGATTCTAGTGTAATCAAACCAGTTTCTAGTGTGATCAAACCAGTTCTTAATGTGATCCAGAGTCTACCCATTGAAAGTGTGTTGCCAGTGGGACTGAATTTAAACATTCTTTTGAGAACGGTGGCTTTTGTCGTAGTCAGATAATCACTGTATTTCATGTTTTTTGTGTTTGTTAAAAAATAAGTTTCAGACACCTCCTGATCAGTGATCAAAGTTGTCACTTTCTTCATATTCAGATTGTTATGTTGAAGTGAGCTTTGCCGTGAACACTCCAATCAAACAGAGGATGATAATTTTATTATATTTCCATTGAACGACCAGAGCCAGAGTGGCTAATCGGGAGATTCGGGAGGATTCCCAATTCCCGATCTCTAGTTTGTGCCGATTGGGAGGGAAAAATAATTTTGGGCCAGATTTGGGCATGAAACTCCTGGGCTGAAAAAGGGGCCCACTCCGGCCCTGATGAAAACCCCACTTTTCAAGATATTATACCACTGCAGTATGGCTCAATAGGACAGGGACTGGTTCAGATTGATTTCAGATATGCCAGGAGTTCACCAAATGATCTTAATTATCTGATGAAGTTACATTTTTTGGGAATGTGGTGTATTTCGACATTTCAGGTTGGACAAAGATCAGCTTTCCTCAGGCCAAGTCATTCTTGTGTGAGAGTCGTTGCCTGTGAAGGATATGACATGAAGAATCCTATGACGTCTGTACCTCACTTCCCCTCACTGGGAAACTGAAATGTGGACAGAGCTTCTGCCTTCACGAAAATGTCATGAGTGTAACCTCTGACCTCTGATCCCCACAAACAGATGCTGCACCCTGTCCCTTTGGATTCTCTTGTAAAGTGTCAGATTAAATGAACTGTTTCCGCACATCTCATAGTTCATCCAGTCCCATGTGGCCACTAATGTGAGAGAAGCAATAAAGACATCTCTCTCTTTCCTTATCTCTCTCCCTCTCTCTCTTTCTCTCTCCCTCTTTCTTACTGTCTCTCTCTCTCTCTCTCTCTCTCTCTCTCTCACACACACACACACACACACACACACACACACACACACACACTCACACACACCCTGGGAAATGATAATGTTCATAACTAGATAACCAAGGACTATAATATGTAGACCTCTCTCATTAAGATTTACTACAGTTGATGGTAAACTGTATGAATGCTCATTTACAGAACGTTATCCATGCTGACTCACAGTGTCTGGAAGCTACACACACATCTCTATCACTACACAAACTCCCTTGGGTCCTAACACACAGCTTTGGTGTTACTGGCACCTTCTTCTACCAGTTGTTCTTTGTTGCTGCTGAATCATTATCAGACATTTTGATCCTTGAATGGAGTTTCCAGTTTTTCACCTCTTTTATGCTGTTTCCACAGAAAACTCGTGTGCAGATCCAATCTTGGCCATGTCCATTCGACACAACAGTTTGATGCGAAGAGTCTGAGCTGTGGGAGGGGATGTGTGATCTGAACTCTGGTGTTGGAGCGGAGATCTCGTGTGCGTGCATCACTCTGCATGCGCTGAGCTCACAAACACAGTGAGTGTTAATTATGATTGTCACTTCTCTCACTTATGGTTTGAGAAATGCATGATTTGTTAGCTTTAGCTTTCAACATGCTGTGCATGTTTGGTGTCTTTGACTTCAAATTTCTAATGTACTGTATATCTAATGCTCCCAACACTGCCCTCAGGTGATCTGCTTAGTACTGGGTCTGGTATGAGAATGGTTTTGACTCAGTGTTCTCCTCCACCCTTATGCTTGAGAAACTGAATTACAAGTTGATAACATTATTACTATTACTATTATTATTATTATTATTATTATTATTATTATTATTATTATTATTATTATAACCTTAACCTGTCACACTGGTCTTAATTACAGTTTTTCTCGATTGTTAACACACTAATGCTGGTAATTGAGACACAATGACCACAACATGTAACTATTGCACCAACCCCCTGAACCAATTCAACTAAACTACAAGCACAATTCCTGCTTTACACTCAAATTGCAGTTCTAAAACACACTTTTTTCAAAACACTACACACAATTTTCTGCATTTGGCATAATTTTCATGAAGAAAATCTCTTGTTTTCACAAGGAACACACTGTTATTCAAAATTCTAAAGTTAATTGTCCTACTATGCACACTGACTCATCATATCAGCAAACACCTGTCACACATGTGTACAACCAGCAATCAGAGCTTTAGCATAAAATGGCAAAAGCTCTTCTGTTGGTGGTGAGCTCTTCTGTTTTGGAGCAATGGATGCCAACAGCGGAAACAGAGGGAGAGCCAGAGGCGTGAGAGCAAGAGGAGGAGGACGAGGATGAGGAAGGCCAAGGACCGTAATCTCTGATGAGATCCCAGCCACTTTGGTTGACCATGTGGTCAACCATGGTCTAACAATGAGGGAGGCTGGGCAAAGAGTACAGCCAAATGTGAGTAGGTACACTGTAGCATCCATCATCCGGACTTTCCGTAATGAGAACAGGTAAGAAATCAACTCTCAGTAGGAAACTGCAGTACTGCATATCAATACAGTACTCAATGAGTACAGTATTGCCTGTGGACTGTTCTGTAGGACTGTAAATATAAAGTATGTTTCAAGTATTTGGGAAATGTATTCCTACTTTGTGTTCCTACACAGTATTTACAGTATTTTACTATTTGTATTGCAGAACTGAAAGGTTACCAACATGAGGTGGACGGAAACGTCTTTCGTCTCCTGAATAGGAAACTGAAATCCTGAACATGGTCCTAGAAAATAATGCCATAACATTATGGAAAATACAAAGAAAAATAATAGAAAACAACGAGATATTTCAAAATATTGATAGGGTGAGATTATCAACGCTGGACCGTGTCTTGCGCAGAAATAATCTGTGGATGAAGCAGGTCTACAGGGTGCCTTTTGAACGCAATTCAGAAAGAGTCAAAGAACTGAAATATAACTATGTGCAAGTAAGCCCTATACAATCTCACAACTGATGTATCCCCTCAACACTGTATAAATTATACATATTTCAGTATTGTAATCATAATGATTGTGCTTCACAATAGTGACTCCTCCATGTCTATTTCTGATACTGTCATGTGTGTTTCAGAGAATCTTTGAGCTAGAGGTAGATGCAGTGGACCACCAATTCATCTTCATTGATGAGGTTGGATTCAACCTCACAAAAAGACGGACGAAGGAGGGGAAGGAATATCATTGGCCAGCGTGCCATTGTATGCAACATAGTTTTTTTTTACTGTAATTGTAACTGTATATAGTAAACTCTTCTGTTGTTGTGTATGTAGACCACTGTATGTGCAACTTTGTGTTGGGTGGGATGTACACTGTGTACATTGCTTTTGTGGGAAAAAATAAAATATATTTGTTACTGTATATGTGTGTTCTGAGTATAAAAACACTATTCTAAAATATTTTACAATGCACTTATGTATTTCCTGTCTGTAGTAAGTGTAACACTGCACAAAAAAGGCCTAAGTCATTATGATGAATGGAGAAGAAGTGTTTTCCATTCATCATAGTGTTTTACATTGAGCACATCAGTGTTCAACCAGTTGTTATAAATGTCTATTCATATGATGGTTTGTGTGTGTCATCTGAGAACAAAATACCATTTTGAGAAGATATAATATTGTTCTGACTGTAAAGTTTCATTTTGAAAGAGAACTGAGGGGTTTTGCCCATTGTGTGTGTGTTTTTCTGATTTGTGTGTAGAGTTTTGAGAGTATGAGGCATGCTTTCAGACAATGTGTGTAAACAATAGAGAAAAACTGTAATCACTAAATTTAATTAGTCTGAAGCACAAGAAACGAAGGATGCTACCATCCTTCATTTCTTGTGCTTCTGTAACACACACACACACACACACACACACACACACACACAGAGGACTCACCAGTAGTGACTGTTCTTGGCTCAGGTCCAGACACTAACATGTTTGTAGCCAATGTCTCAGTCTCACTCTGTCCGATTGTTTCACTGTGCACCAAATTATCTCAGTATTTCACTCCGCATTAAACGGTCTCACTGTATTGAGCAGTCTCACTGTGCACCAAATTATCTCAGTATTTCACTCCGCATTAAACGGTCTCACTGTATTGAGCAGTCTCACTGTGCACCAAATTATCTCGCTGTCTCACCAGAATGTCTCATTGTCTCTCTGTGTATCTATGGGCCTTAAAGTGGCTCTGTGTGCAGTCTGTGTGGAGAGCCGAGTATCTTTTCCAAGAAAATCTAATGTTTGTTTGCTCATCTCTCTCTCTCTCTCTCTCTCTCTCTCTCTCTCTCTCTCTCTCTCTCTCTCTCTGTGAAAGAGAGAGAGAGAGATTCTGGGTGTTCAGGCAGAACACCCTCCATGTTGCTCTGATCTGAGGACCGTTGTATTGAACAAGACATGTTACAAATTACCATGCTGGGTTTGTGTGTGTGTGTGTGTGCGTGTGTGTGTGTGTGTGTGTGTGTGTGTGTGTGTGTGTGTGTGTGTGTGTGTGTGTGTGTGTGTGTGTGTGTGTGTGTGTGGCAGTAGAACCACCACAACGCTGTATAATTTGCTCCATATGAGAGGAGCTGCTGGCGTATGGTTTATTATGGCAGGACTCAAAGTGGGAAGCGGTCCAGAGCGTTGCGGTAGATTCGGCCTCCAACACTGTCACCTGCACTGACACACGCCACTCAAAATGATCCACTAATGGCCTGTTCAAGCCCACGTTGCCATGGCTACTCAGTGGAAGGAAGTGCTACTAATGTGCCCTTTGACTTTTCAGCAGTATAATCCTTGTTCCTGTTGATCTAATTAATTAAGGAAAGAAGACTTTAATTAAAAAATTTTTTGATGGAGTGCCTTTCCACCGATGTTTTAAAACTTTAAGATTTACAACTGGAAGCTGTGGCTGAAATGATTAGAATATTCTAAATACAAATAATTGACTTACTGGTGTATGAATGGTGAACTGTGGAGACGGTAACAACCCTACAACTCCCCCGTAGGCAAACCCGAGCCCTGCGACTGATTTATCAACCACAAACTGTTCCTTGTTACTTCCATTTTCACTGTGGCCCCAACTGTAAACACAGTTTTTGTGTGAAAATACACAAATTACATATGTAAACATACACAGAACAGATGTGGATTCCAAACATCATCAGTGGGTGATTTGCGTATTGTGCTGTGGTTGGTGTTTAGTGAATGCCCAGAGAAAGCCCTCCTTATAATAATAATAATAATAATAATAATAATAATTATTATTATTATTATTATTATTATTATTATTATTATTATTATTATTATTATTAGGGCAATTCATCTTCATTATCATTTACCTCCCATTTAGAATATGATGCTCTTAAAGTTTATTCTGTACAATCTGTTTAAGCCCTGATCAACTTTTTGTCCTGCTTCTCTGCTTCAGTCTCTTCATTTCTTCTGTAGTTGAAAAATGTCAAATATTTATCTGTATTTAAAATAACACAAGTAATTGTGATTTAACATCGATCCTTGGGCCATGTTTCTACCGCCCATGCCTGTATGACATTTATTTGTTTTTTACCCTGAAGAGTTGGCATGTCATTTAAATCTCCATGGCAGCCAGTCGCATCTTTGTTGGAAGCATTACAAAGTGCAAGCTGCTCATGAACCTTTGGGGTGTGGAAGTGGCCAGAGGAGACTGCACAAGAAGGAGACAAGGGTCCTACACCAAAGTGGAGCCTGCAGGTGCAGTGCATTCTGGGTGATAATGGGGCCAGAGGTGGGCAGCAGGACTGCAAGGGGCCGCTGGGTGGGGTAGGACAGTGGGGTGGATGAGTGGGTGGGTGAGTGAGTGGATGAGTGGGTGGGTGGGTGAGTGGGTGGGTGAGTGGGTGGATGAGTGGGTGGGTGGATGAGTGAGTGGATGGGTGGGTGGGTGGATGAGTGAGTGGGTGAGTGGGTGGGTGAGAGGGTGGGTGGATGAGTGGGTGGGTGAGAGGGTGGGTGGGTGAGTGGGTGGGTGGATGAGTGGGTGGGTGGATGAGTGGGTGGATGAGTGGGTGGGTGAGTGGGTGGGTGAGAGGGTGGGTGAGTGGGTGGGTGAGAGGGTGGGTGAGAGGGTGGGTGGGTGAGAGGGTGTGTGGATGAGTGGGTGGGTGAGTGGGTGGATGAGTGGGTGGGTGGATGAGTGAGTGGATGGGTGGGTGGGTGGATGAGTGAGTGGGTGGGTGAGAGGGTGGGTGGGTGAGTGGGTGGGTGAGAGGGTGGGTGGGTGAATGGGTGGATGAGTGGGTGGTTGAATGGGTGGATGAGTGGGTGGGTGGGTGAGTGGGTGGGTGAATGGGTGGATGAGTGGGTGGGTGGGTGAGTGGGTGGGTGGATGAGTGGGTGGGTGAATGGGTGGATGAGTGGGTGGGTGGGTGAGTGGGTGGGTGGGTGAATGGGTGGATGAGTGGGTGGGTGAGAGGGTGGGTGGGTGAATGGGTGGATGAGTGGGTGGGTGGGAAGGTGGGTGGGTGAGTGGGTGGATGAGTGGGTGGGTGAGTGGGTGGGTGGATGAGTGGGTGGGTGAGTGGGTGGGTGGATGAGTGGGTGGATGGGTGGGTGGGTGGATGAGTGGGTGGGTGAGTGGGTGGGTGAGAGGGTGGGTGGGTGAATGGGTGGATGAGTGGGTGGATGGGTGGGTGGGTAGATGAGTGGGTGGGTGAGAGGGTGGGTGGGAAGGTGGGTGGGTGAATGGGTAGATGAGTGGGTGGATGGGTGGGTGGGTAGATGAGTGGGTGGGTGAGAGGGTGGGTGGGAAGGTGGGTGGGTGAGTGGGTGGATGGATGAGTGGGTGGGTGAGTGGGTGGGTGAGAGGGTGGGTGAGAGGGTGGGTGGGTGAATGGGTGGATGAGTGGGTGGGTGGGAAGGTGGGGGTCAGAGTCTTAAAAAACCAGCTGGGCTTCTTCCCAAGACATCGCTTTTCATCTCCAGCAATGACGGAGGGATAGAGAGAGAGAGAATGGGAGAAGACGTGAAAGACAAAGAGGAGGGGGAGTGAGATAAAAACAGACCCTCTTCAGTTGGCTTTGTGCAGGCAGCCGTCTGCAGTACGAATGGCAGCTGTGGCTTGTGGAGGAACATGGCACACCTACCCGAGCTTTGCCCACTCATGACACACATGAACTGCCTACTTTATTAGAATCCATTATTTATTTGACACTAAAATAACAGGTGATATAACAACTTTATCTATTAGTTCATTATCTAAAAGTTTGTTAAAATTTGTTAATTTATGTAATGTAAATTAATTTAATTAATTTTATTTATTTGTTTGTTTAATTTATTTATTATTTATTTAACTGCTTATGATGAAAGCTAGGGCTGTTATTAATAAACTTTAACTTGGCAAATGACTTGGCAGAGCTAGTAACATGCATACTGCTACATGCATTTCTTTCCAGTCTTGACCGCTATTTAAACTAAAGGTGTTGGACTTACATAGAAAGTAAATTCCCAGCCTTACACAACATCCTGAAAAGGGCCAGTGAAAGAGAGCGTCCCTGATTGCATGAATCATGGGTCAAACACCCCCGCAGTGGTCCCCCAGGGAATGTACTGCACAATACAGTTAAATATCCATTCAATGACATTGTTTAAATGTTCAAACTGTAGCATTAGTTAATGTGTATAAAAACTGGGCAACTATTATTAAGAGTTATTATTAACTTATTAGCAGTGATGAAAAACTATTATATAATGATGAATTTATTAGGAACTATTAGCCTGTTAGCCTGTTAGCCTGTGTTATTGTGTTAGCCTATGTTTGTCTGTGTTAGCCTGTTATTCTGTGCTAGCCTGTGTTTGTCTGTTATCCTGTGTTTGTCCGTTAGCCTATGCTAGCCTGTGTTTGTCTGTGTTAGCCTGTGTTAGCCAGTGTTTGTCTGTGTTAGCCTGTGTTAACCTGTATGCGTACAGTTAGCCAACAGTTTTTGCCTTGAACTATTAGATGCCCTCCATCTCTTCAGTGATGCTGCTGAATTGGTGTTGTTCAGCTCCTGATTGGTCACTACCTTTTGAGTGTGGCAGCTGAGTTCAGAGTAAACCTCAACCGCTACAGATGTCAATCAGCAGGAGTCCTGTGGTCAGACACCAGCCAGTGATGAATGGGGTTCAGAATGTATTGCAACAGTTGTCACAGTTTGTAATTGTACATATATGAGGCACATATAAAACAGATGTAGCTAAAAACCACTCCAGCCATATTCCTTTGTGTACACGTGTTACCTCTCAGATTCTTTGGCTCGTGTCTGATATGCTCCAGTTCCCTGCAGCTGTGGAGCAGAAAACCTCTCTCTCTCTCTCTCTCTCTCTCTCTCTCTCTCTCTCTCTCTCTCTCTCTCTCTCTCTCTCTCTCTCTCCCTCAGTCTCTTCAAGTGAGGCCCACCACCAAGAACCTGAGAACTTCTCCTTCACTACCACCAGCAATTAACAAGACAAACAGCGGCATCAGCACAGCAAGCGGCAAGCTGATTAGCGGCTCTGAAGTGAAGGATTAACCACTCACAAATGACGCAGTAAGGCTCCCATTACACCCCATCAGCAGTTTGGGGGTCTGTCCACACACTGCAGTGAATGGTTGAGGGCCCTGACAAACAGACTATAGCACAGGCAGAACGGCATTTTCAAGCTGCTGCAATCAGGGGAAGTCACCTTGTCAAAGGCATCCATATTGGGATGGGAGTAGGGGAAGTGCTTGGTTGAAGGTTAAAAATTTGCAGCCAGAGGAGGGGCCTAGGTAATAATATGCAGGTGGGGGGGTGGGGCCTGGTCAGGAGATTGCAGACAGAGCAGGAGCCTGGTCAAGAAGCTTGAGTCATGGGGGAGGGGCCTGGTCTAGGGGTAGGAGCAGGTACTGTTGGTGCTCTTATAATTCAGAATCATCTTGGAATAATAAAAACCAGCAATCTGGTTTACTTTTTTTATTTTAAGATAAAATCCATAGAGTGTGATTTCAGCTGACAGCCATTACCGGAGCAAGAACAGGACAGAGAGAGGACGTGTAGGGTGAGGCCTGTGTGAGATGCAACTACAGCACAGCAGGGCTGGTGCAGGGGGTTTGTTTTACTGCCACAGTTCTGTAGAGCATTAGACACTTTGGGAAGGTTGACACAGAGAAACACTGAACACGCTCATTAACACATTAAACACAAAAACAGAAACACACAGTATACAGACGTGTTCAGAGTCACAGTGTGTGAAACACTGAGCTGCTCTCTGTGCGCCTCTGGCAAACTATGCCACAGCTGACAAATTCTGAAAGACTAATGTCCTTTTTGAGGTATTCTATACGAGTCTACAAGACATGAGACACTGAGATGCTCTTTGAAGCACTCTGAGATTCCCTGTGACACCCTGTGAGTCTCCTACTGCTTTGCAGGAAACAGATTTTAGTTCCAAAATTATTATTCTGTTTAGTAAAATCCTTTTGGTCCCTTGATGCCTCAGGTATGAATGTCATAGAATAAAAACAAGCAAGTCCATCGACATACCAACAGGTTACTGAGAGCTCGAAGGACAGTTCATGTTTCTCTTAATATGTGTCTGATAGCCCTGCTGGCATTAGAGTCACTTTCTAGTCTCGTTTAAAGAGACATTTAGATGCACACACATGAGGGCAGTCAGGAAATTGTACCACATAGGCTACACACACAATGGTGACTGCATCACAAAAGCTGAGAGATCTGATCCACGATAATAGAAGTGGGTTTGTTTGCACTGACGGTAATAACATATAACAATGATTTGTCGTGTACACTGCAGTCTCCCTTTATGTTCTCATGCTGATGGATTACTTGATACCAATCTGCTAGATTCAGGCCTTTCATGCAGGTCAAAGGTGAAAGTGTCAGGATGCTGAGTTTCTGGTGAACTCTCTGCTAACTCTCTTATCCCAGTTGTCCCCTAAGCTTATGTACAGACATGTCGATATACATTTAGATACTGACTTCAGTTTGACAGAAATTCACTAGGTTCTGTGGATCAGACTAGATGATTTGGTCTAACAATAAACTGTATGGAGCTCCATCAGGAAATATAGCCAACTTGGGACTTAGTGCCTAATTCAAGAATATAAAGGTTTAAGTGGAAATTAATCTTCTCTGTCTGTCACATTACTTATTAGTTACAAAGCCCCTCTTGTAGCTTATAGTTGAGACATGCATAAGTATTCCACATGGTTTCATTTTTAGGATTCATATGTTTTGTCTGAATAAATCATATACTACTGAAACAAAATCATGCACATGATTAATACCAAAGTGAGAGTCTCAGACTCTCTTTTTTCGCACTTTAACACAACCCAATGTGATCTGATGTACTTACAGTTCGGTGAGGAAAGGCAGATTGTGGAAAGCGTTGGGTTGAATCTCACTGATGTTATTCATGCTCAGATCCCTGAAGAGACACAGACAGGGAGAGAGAGGATGAGAACAATAATAAAACGTCAGATTTGTCACAAATATGATGAGAGGCAGGAGAGACCATTGAAACCAGGCAACAGCACATTCACGTCACTTCTAGGAACCTAGAGGAAGGTGTAATGTTTGCAATGAGATAATCTGCAAGAGAACAAAATCTCTAATTCACCAACATTTATCATCCTTACAAAGTACAAGAGAAGACTGTTAATTGCAAAGTACGTGGAATATCATCAGAAGTCCACAACAGTGCCCATTTTGTCACATGCCACTGGGGTTAGTCATGGTTAGACTAACTAGTACTACCATTCTACACACTACATGTGAAGCCTTTCATGTCTGAGTAATAGCCTATCTCTCTCTCTGTCTCTCTCTCTCTTTCTCTCTCTCTCTCTCTCTCTCTCTCTCTCTCTCTCTCTCTCTGTCCTTTTGCAACAACCAAGATCAAGAACACAATGTGCTGATTATATTTGTGGAGTGACTGAGAAATCATAAGAAAAGCATTTCAAATGAAAATCAGACCTGAGAAAGTTTCTTGGCTTCGAATGAAATAAAAGCTACAAATTCTAATTAGAGCTTCTTAAACCTGGCTCTGTCTGTATTATTCCTGCCTTTCTCCATTTCCCTTCTCATTAATTAAGGTAGTGCAGGTTCAGGTTTGTGCTTCCTGTCAGGGGGAAACAGTCAGGACTTGCACTTCCTCCTGCCCTGATGAAGGACGAGGAGGCGCCGTATCACGTTGCAGCATTTTGTCAGCTGGGCCAATTGTGGTTCAGGGACTGATTAACAGCCCGCCCCCTGATCATGGCAGCACCTGTAGAATGTGACCTGAACTGTCTCTGTGCTGTACGATGCTTGTCCCATTTCCTCTTGATCTGGCCAAGACTGCTTTAAAGGAAACATGTGGACTCTCATATCAAAGACAGTGCACCTGCACTTTTTACCATCCATCAGAGAAAACAGAAACATGGGACTCGAATACTTTCCATTGGGGATCATTGTCCAGCAGCTGTAATTTCCTCTTTGGGTTTTTTTTATTTGTTTTGTTTTGTTTTTTCAAGTGTGTGTGTGTGTGTGTGTGTGTGTGTGTGTGTGGAGAAGGGTGCTTGGGGTTGTTTTCCAGATGTTTTTCTGCCTTCTGCCTAATCAAGCCAGTTTTTCTCTCTTCAGAAAAGACAGCTGAGGTCACACACATTACCCATCATGCCTTGTGTGCATCACCATAAAATGAATAGCATCTTAATGAGCCCGTGCCCTGTGGAGTATGCCCTGAGGGTTAGTTCAGTGCACACTGGAGCTGTTTGCATCTGTCCCTGTGGGGTGTTCCCTGGATATTTTTCTCCCAGTTTATAGCTGAGTTTAATACATATTTAAACCTGGGTTCTCTACAGTTGAGGAGCATGTTGGGGTGGTTAGTTTTTGCTGTGTCTCAAAATGATCAGACTCGTCACCAAGATTTCCCAGAACAGATTATAGAACATATTATAGAACACCTCCCAGGCAGAGCCAGGATTCAAACGAACTATTTAGCACGTGTCCGCACTGCACAAGGGAACTGTGGGAGCTCACGAGTCATGGTGAACTGAACAAAACATGACTTCATTTTGTCCCAAGGGATGGAGAATGAGTAAAGGTAAAGTGCTCATAATAGAGACCACCAGCCTTGAGAAGATAAACTGAGAAGTCTGAAAATATTCATCGTTGAGACTTTGATACTTTCTTATTTATTTCTTTTGTCAGAGTGTCAGCCATGGCAAGGTGAAAAGCTAATTTGCTCGGCAGGGTGTCTGGAAAACGTCTCCGACAAATGGCAGTTGAGCACCAGTCTTTTCCACTAGTGGCATGGAAATCGTTCAACACAAATGTGTTAAACCATGGGGAAGATTCTGGTTAAAGCTCACTCTCAGCATCATACACGAGAGGTGGTATTTATGATGTCAACATTACAACATGAAACCCAGAATCTGCACATCTTTAACATTGCACTGACTTCGAGATATATGAAATCACCATATACCTACATCAAATAAAGTCAGAGCAACAGCTATAACAACAACATGAACAACAAAAGGCGTTACTGTCCAATAACGTTTAGGGCCTAAATATCCAAAGAACTAACACGAGATGAAGAAATGAGTGTGTATTACCAAAAATCAACAGTGTAAATACAGTATGTCTATATGTGATATTGGTATATGTGTAATATCAATGCAACAGTGATAAAAGAAAATAATGACTGCAGATTTATGAGTAGTACCGCTGCACATTAATCAGAATAATCAGTGGGAAAACAGAACCCATATTACCATAAAAAAGAAATTTTCCTTAGAAAAAGTCTTCCATGCCCATCAAAGAGCAGTATTGACAGATTCTTTCAGTGTATTCTCTTGTGTGGTAATTCATATTTTTCTCCCTTAAGTAACATCTGTTGCTGTTTTTATTGGACTAATTACAACTAATGAAAACCTTATATATATTTTTTCAAAACCAAATAGGAAATATTTGCGTCAAATACTGAGAAATGTCCAACTACAGAATAGCAGTGTCTGCATGGCAAGAGCGATGTGTGTGTTCTGCTATACCTCCAGATGTGTGTGTGTGTGTGTGTGTGTGTGTGTGTGTGTGTGTTCTGCTATACCTCCAGATGTGTGTGTGTGTGTGTGTGTGTGTGTGTGTTATGCTATGCCTCCAGATGTGTGAGTGTGTGTGTGTGTATGTGTGTGTGTGTGTGTGTGTGTGTGTTCTGCTATACCTCCAGACAAAGTTTCATGTTGCAACCATGAATCTGTTCTCTCTGCACTAGGCCAATGCGGGAGGAAAAGTATAAGGTCAGGAAATCAGATGTGTTAGAGGTGTACACGCCTGCATGGGCACTACAGTAGTACAGTACAGCACTAATATAAATTCGAAACCTTCATTGCCATCATTATTACTGTTGTTGTTGTTGTTCCAATAATAATAATAATAATAATTATAATAATAATGGTGATGATGATGATGATGATGAGTATAATCATGAGAAAATAGATGAAAGTAACTCAATTTGATATAGATTTTGCCACATATCTTTTGTTAATGAAAGACACAGAAGGCTGTATAAGAATGTAAACAGCTAGAGGAGGCCGTAGTGTCCTGTTGAGGTAGATGTATGAAAGGCCTTAGGGGCTGTTGGGGTATCTGTGTATGTAGACCTGTAGGAAGGAGACTGCTGTAGTAGGTACAGACATCCCGAGTTCAGGACGTAACCGCGCCGTGCGGCCAATCGTGTTGAGACGAAGAGGTGAGATGAAGTGATCATTACTCAGGTAACTCCGCAGGGCTCAATCCTTCCGCCCGTCTCTGGCACAGGTATGCTTTCATCACCTTGTACCACTTCCAGAAGCTTCAGGGATCCCTCCGTAGCCCATCCCCCCCCCCCCCCCCCCCCCCACACACACACACACACACACACACATCAACACATGCCCATTCTAGAAATGTCCTGCAGCTGTTACTTAGGCATAGGTTCCTGACTGTTTTTGATGTTTGAAATCAGACTCTATCGTGTAGGAACGTCCTCAGCAGGATTAGCACGTCTATTTAACTATGTTAGCATGTCTGTTTAACTGCATATCTGTTGATGGGGACTAAGTCATGACTGCATGTGTCCCACTGGCTGGGTTAGCTACACCATGGGCAAAATGTCAGGAAATGTCTGCACTTTTGGCAAGGACTAAAAGCGTTGTAAAACCTAATTTATGCTTCACCTGAAGAATATTTTAGTGGAGTAAAGAGGAGGAGATTGTGAGAAAAAGCCGTTTAGATTATGTTTAGGGGAAGTTGATATTGTTTCCATGGAGAGAAACCTCAAGTCCTTTTTGGGTTAAGTGCAGTGTGGAGAATGCAGTTTCTCATCAATTCATCATTCAGTTTTAGTTGATCTAGTGGCATGGAAGAAGGACTACAGAACCCAAAACAAATGAGGGTCTAGTTTTTCTTTGCAATTCTTTTGCAATTAGCACATACACAAGCCAGCCAGAGCCGACGCACTAACACTGATGCACTAACATGGATATGCTAACACTGCTGTTGCTCTTGGAGCGCTGGCTGATAAAGCCCGCCCGACTGTTGGAGTTTTCAGAGGAGGAATACCTCATCTTCTCCATCCCATTGATGACAAGACTTCATTCATCATCACTAGTGGAACAATCAGAACATTGTTAGCATGCATCCTGTTTTTGCCTTTCTTCTATTGACACACACACACACACACACACACACATACACACACACACGCACACACACACACACATACACACAGGCGCGCGCACACACACACACATACACACACACACACACACACACACTCACACACACATTTTCCTCCAGGTCAAGAGACAGTTCTTCAAAGGTTCTTTGCACTAGCTTTAGGAAAGACCACCCTGGAGAGAGCAGAGGGATTGAATGCACAGCCTCAACAAAGAGTGAGATAAAGATGGATAACTCATAGTTACACTTTAAAAGGCTGTGAAGGAATAGGGGTTTTCAAAACATCCCCTGCCTGAATACACAATAGCACTATACACCACACAGCTCCTGTGGCAAGCTGACTGTGCACCCATCATGGCGATTTGTTCCATATACCTTCAAAACACTAAACTGTCTAAACACTTCCTCTCCTGTACTGTTCAATGTGCATAGTGAAACGTCGCTGCCATATGCTTGTATGTTGTTTGTTGGTTTTCATTATGGATCCTTCCCCAAACAGACCACCCCTCCTCTACTCCACCACTCTGCTTTCAGAAGCAGTTCAGCAAAACGTTAAACATTATGAATCCACAGCCGTCGCCAAGAAATCAAAGGAAAAGCACACAGGTCCTCAGGTGTTGTCTTCTGACCTCTGACCTCTGGCCTCTGTTCACGATGGTTCTGCCGTTGTGACTGTGGCCTTTCTCAAACAAACCTACATGCACAGGCCAAGCATGCTGTGGGCCGAGAGACATGCCCCGGGGGGCTTCTCCATCGGCCCCGGTGTCTATTTGCTCATCCTCCGTAACAACACTGTCATACGATCTCCTTCCTCGCTTTCTGTTCTCCTTGGATTTAACTCCTCCACTTACTGACAGGGCCCTATTCTCAACAGGTGTGTGGTGGATCAGCCTCTCAAATACAAGAGATATTAGATCAGTAATTTAATAGTCTTCCCAAGGAAAACTGCTTTTTTCCCCCCAAGAAAACTCTGAGCACCTTATATAAACTATTTATTTAACTCGTTTTAATGGCAGGTTAATGCAGAGATTGATGACTAAGTCAGTAAACCACTAAAAAGGATGTAATTCATGAAAAGCTTATAGTGTGAATCAAAAGTCATTTATGCTCCATAATTTCTCCCAACAAAAGCAATGGAGGCAGGTAAGCAGTCACAGCGTGAAAGTGGATATCCCCCACAGTCTGAACGGCTGGCTAAACCGTGACAGAAAAGAAAAGAAGAAAACAGGTTAAAAAGAAAAGAACAACATTGTTTGCCTTTCCTATGGTGGTGAAAAGGCAGCCTGAATTAACATTGTGCTCACACAGACGCACAATGACACAGGAAGGAGGACACAATACACGTTTCCCCTTGTGCTCCCCCAAGCCCAGCTGTCTTTCCACTGGCAGGCTTGCCCAGGTCTGTCTTCTCTCTTTTGTAGCGTCTCTCTTTCACTGAAGAACAGGAGGATGCTCTTTCACCTGTGTCTCCAACACTCAACACTCCCTCAGAACACACGGCAGGGCCAGGGCGGGGCAATAGCGGGGTAGGAGGGAACGGGGAGGGGTAGAGGAAGGGAGAGACGCCGTTTCTTTCTTTCCTATGTTCCTATCTATTGGCTTAAAGAGTAGAAGAGAAAGACGGAGATAGAGAGTCAGATGTCTGGGTGGTTAAACTGGATGTTTAGTCTGTGTACATGTCATGGGTTTACATGCATCTGTCCCCTAAGGGCGCAGGAAGGATGTCCTGTGTTTAATACATGCACAGGGACACACGTCATTTTTAGTGATGCCCATAGTACCACTGAACTGTTTCTGTGTCTGTGCAGTGCATATAACATCCTGCTCTGGAAACATTAGTTTTAGTACATTTCTAAAACTTTAGTACAAGTTCTCTCTCTCCATACAGTATATAGGTACTAACAAAATTGCAAGAGAAAGCAGCATAGATTATGAGTGTTTTTCTCTATTTTTATTTTGAATTTTGGATAATGATGGTAGTTTATAGAATAAAATAACCTCAAAGCTGTACCTATTAATAGTTAAATCAGAGAAACTGATAATTTTGTAGTGGTTTTTTTTTTCCATGTCTATATCTTCCATGTGTATGACGGTGTAAAAATAAAGGGAACACTAAAATAACACATCCTAGATCTCAATTAATAAAAATCTTTGAAATCAGTTGAAAATCTCTCATTTCTACCTGTTGTCTGTTCCATTTGCAGAAGAGCAGTTGAAATTGATTCACAATCAGTGTTGCTTCCTATCTGAATACGAAGTGTGGATGACTTGGAGTTACATTGTGTTGTTTAAGTGTTCCCTTTATTTTTTTGAGCAGTGTATATATATGTGTGTGTGTGTGTGTGTGTGTGTGTGTGTGTATGACTGAGTGTATGTATGCATGTGTGTAAATTTTATGATTGTGTGTATGTACGTACACACACCTCCCACAGACACGCCACTTTATTAACACGAGGACAAAAGATGGTGCATTTTTGATTGTGTACCACAGGTCAAGGAGGCAGTGTCTGACAATACTCAGCTCACAAGTGGTTTTTTTTTTGCACATCCATGAGCACATTTATTGAGAAGTAGCTTGTGTCTCTATATCACAGCACCAATAATGAATTGCAAGACGAGTTTTACAGTCTCATAGAGGATCTCTCTGAAAAGCTGAGCTACTACTCCTCTAATGCATCTGCAGTGTCTCACACTAGATCAGTACCAAGGCAGAATGAGCACAATGGAAAAGGCTGATACGAAGCTCATTATACAGCTGTGCCTGAAACAAGGACCATGCAGAGGTTGTAAAGCTCAACAGGGTCGCCAGCAGCAGCAGGAGTAAAACCTCAGATGTAAAAATCAAAACGGTCCATTTCTATCCCCATCTTTGTGCCTTCATCCATAAAGATTTTAAAAGTCTTTGAGGAAATGCAGAATGTATTTTGCCACGCAAACAAAGATGATGGTTTAAAATGTTCCATAATAATTCCCGACACTCTGACTGTATCTGTTTTCATTCTCATGGCTGGAAGATGATGTATCATTCCTGACAAGCAAAGCCATGTTACGGCCTGAGTTACCTACGGCTCTACTGCCAGTCTCTGAGGATATTTACTCTATGGGTGGATATCCTACAAACCTCTCCAAATGTCTCTCTCTGGCTCTATCTGAGTCACAGTTAGAACAGAACTTCTCTGTCTCTTTAATGAAGACATTCAGTGGGTCTTGTCTCCACTGTCCCCTCCCCCCGTGCTCCACACATTCCTTCATGTCTCCTCGCCATCTTTTGTCAGTAAATGTGGCTGTGATCTCTGTCTTTTCTTCTTTCTCACTGCATCCCATCCAAACTCTTTCTCCAGCACGTAATCCCCCCACACACACACACACACACACACACACACACACACATCGTCCGCAGAATGCCATTAGTGCCGGAGCTCGTAGTGTCTTTGATGCTACTGCGGGATTTGAAGGAGCATTAAGTGTCATTAACGGCAGCCTCGTTTATCACCTGGCTGCCAGAGAACCTGCCAGTTCCATGAATACAGCTCTGGATGGGCTTTAGTCCCTACACTTGGCCACAGATCTGAGCTATGGATGGATGGATGGATGGATGGACAGGTGGTTAGGGATAGTGGAGAGGAAGAGTCACGTTTGTGGAGATGGTGATAAAAGTGTCAACAGAGATCTTTTAAACAAAGCAGCTTTAATAATTCACCACATGTGTCACAAAACAAAAACATGATGTTGATACCTGGCAGGTAAAATATATAGAAGGAAATGAAGTTCTGAAGGAAGGAAATGATTTCTAATCCTGTTGCAATACTTTTTATAAATCATGTCATATTCACACTATAGAAGAACTTGCAGTCTGAACTCATGCTCTGAGTTAGCAACATGCTACCAGAGATCTTCACCATCCCATCCAACTGAATTTCAACAGCATCTCAGTAGAGGTATTAAGTAAGTTCCTGGCCACATCATCTTGTCATCGACTGCTGCCCTGGTCTTCTTGTTAATCCCTCAGTACTAATGGAGCACACTTTGCCAAACACGATTGGTTTGAGGACAGTGTAGCTCAGCCCTGGCCGTTTGCATAATGCCTCCTTTGTGGTAGTGGAGAATGGGGACTGCTGACTGCACTGGGGTACAGCACATTCCCATGGAGCCTGAGGAATTTGTACAATGCAAGCATGCAGGCCCTGGCCAGCAGGAGTGACCCCAACACACCCTCAAACTGGACAAGGAATTCAGAGCAACGCTCATGGGTTGCCACACAGGCTTGGGGGAAGTAGAGAACCTTATGGACTTGATAACAGGAAACTGACTTCCTTCCAAAAAACAGACTGAACAAATGCTCAACTGTTGAAAAAATAATTTAAAAATGCTAAACAAATGATGAATTCAGAAACATTCATTATTAATTATATATTATAGCTCACTCGCTATTCACACTAAAAGTTGATTGAATGCTGTGGTCCCACGGTGTGGGAACATTTCACCACTGTGTCAAGACATCTATAAAGTAGTTCCTGGCCCAACAGCACTGCATGTACAGACTGGATGCCCTATCAGATCACACTTCCTCTCAGCACATATCACTCCGGCAATCTCAACCCACGAGCCCTTAAACCGATACGGACGCCTGAGCTGCCTTTATTCCTTTGACAGGAACAGGAAGTTTCGATGTGGATGAGTTCATCATCCCCTTTGTTTCATTCCCCCTCTGGCCCCTCCCTTCTGTAAGCTTTTGTTGGTGCTACCAAGCACTGCCGTGGGCAAGGGCACCTTTAAGGGTGGAGCAGGTGAAACTTCACGTTGACACACCTCATTGCTGTTGCTTGTATCCCCACTGCAGCTTCTCCTGAGTTTTTCTAGAGGGCCATAGTTTCATTATCTGAGTGACTGCTCTAGAGAGACACACCACTGCTCTATGTGAATGAATACTCTAGAGAGAATCACCACTGCTCTATTTGATTGACTGCTCTAGAAGGACAGCCTTGCAGTGTGAATAACTGCTCTAGAAAAATACAGCCTTATTTTGTACCTAGCCTGCTACAGGCCTGCTGTATGAGGCCATGGTCACACCTGGCGTTAACATGCATCTTGGGTAATCTGATCACAAGGGACTGCCAAGAAGCACAGCTGTTTACACCTGGTATACGTCTTGTGTGACCACTTGTGATCTTACATCATTTCCACTGAAGTTTCCACATTCACTTCTTTACTCTGTCACAATTTTTCTTTCTTTTTTCGAACAGAAATGCCTGACAAATCCTTGCTCGTATTCCAGTACAGGCTGTCACACACAGTTTTGATTGTATGGTCTGCTTAGCCACCTTATCTGTGAATGGAAGTTTCACTTTTATCCATTAGCGTAGCTTGTTTAACAACCTGCAGAGCAATTTCCAAACTTGCAATTACTACGAATTTTCCAGCTAAGGCAATTATGTGGATACAGCCCCACTGTGTGAACGGCTGCTCTGAAGAGCTCCAACCATGCAGTGAGTGGTTGTTCTATCATGCCCCACCATGCTGTGTGATTGGCTGTTCTATAGAGATACAGTTCTTCTATGTGATTGGCTATTCTAGAGACACATAGCCCTGCTGTGTTTCTGGCTCCACCGTGTTGCATGCACCAGGAGGGTTTGTCTAAAGATCAGCCAAATGCAAATTTGGGACGATCTGACAGTTCCATGTGCTTGCTTTCTGAATTATACTGTATGATGTCAAAATAATAATTTAGGTAAACAGTTGTTACATGGTATTTGCAATCTGGGCATGTATTGTAGGGAAACAAGTATCTAAACCAAACTCAAATGTGGATGGGAATCATTAACTGTAATTAGTATGATCACTGAAGCCCAAACATGCATTTCAGCATCTCTCCCATTATGAATTTCAACTTGCAAAGCTGTAGACAAACTTAAAAAATCATTCCAATGTCCAGGTCAGTCCCAGCTATAACTGTCCACATTTGCTGCCTCATAGCGCTAGACTCACATGGGAACCACTTAACTAACAACTGCACTGATTGTATTGTAGAAAGGCAAAAGTTAATCCAGGATATTATGCTTCAGCTTAAACTGAACAGATCTATTTCTGCCAAAGAAATCCGATATCACAGTAAATGTTTACATGCTGGCTAAGCTGTACCTAAGCTGTACCTCATAGATGTTTTAATAGCTAGCTTGCAAACTAACATTTGTTGCTCAATTAGCAATATTTTAACTAAGTAATTCTAGGCAACTTACTTTCAAATAAAATCAAATCAAATCAAGGTTTATTTGTCACATACATGGTCATACACAGTACGACAGGCAGTGAAATGCTTTGGTGACTGCTCCACCGTAAATTAAACTATGATAAATGGACAAAAAATAGAATATAGAAATATAAAAAAACAAAACAAAATAGTCATAATAATAATAATACAGTTAAAGAAGAGCCATTTAGGTGAAATTACTTAAAGTGACGAGGTTTCAAGGTTTAAAGTGGCGAGTTTAAGGTGACGAGGTGTGTGAAGTGACTGTTTTTGTGCAGTTGCATTAAAAACCATGTTCGTTGAGGATTCGAATGGCTTTCAGATAGCAAATATGAAATAAAGGACCTGATCCAAATATATGAAGTAAGATCTGGTGACACAAAAGTATGAGAGTACTGTAAGAGCAACATCAACCAAGGTGGTTGATAGCTAGTAATCTTCAATCTACCAAGCTAGGTTAGCCAGCTGGCAACCATAACAATATTAACTGCTAACGTTAGCGGATAGCCAGCCCACTACCAGATAATCAAGTAGTAGACTACTCCACAAAAGTAACCCAAATCCTGTAAGTGAAAATGTGAGAATAAGTAGGCTAGTGAACACAGTTCATTTTACATTATAAAACTAAAAAGAATTTGAACATTCTGGGTACTTAAATGTTCACGTTTGTATATTTTATTATTAAGCACATTATGACTTGAAAAGTGTGGTTAGAAAAGTAGAAATAAAAAAGTGCTGTACAAATAAAAGTTTAGTTCCATCAAAATGAATGAGAAAGAATTAAAATGAATTTAAGAATTGTATTAGCCTATAAAGTCTTTCTTATAATGGAGATATATGGATTTGTTCATTTTAAAGTGATTCAATAAGTGTAATGTTTATGAACACCCCACCATTTTGAGCTCAGTAGCAGATTAGTGGTTAGATCCAGTGCCAGTAACCCTGGCATGGCATGCAGTTCATAAGTAGCTACACAAATGTTGTGAAACAAAATTGCAGCGGTAAATTGAAATGACCTTCATACAGATGTAATGAAGCTCAGTGAAGTTATGGCTCTGTGTTTTTTGCCTTCAATGGTCGACCTCTCACATAATTACAGGCCTCCATCTTTCATCTCATGCAGATCCCCAAACATCACACTGGCCATCATCCAGTCACTCACTAACACCCACAGCACAAGCTACAGGGGCCCCTCCCCATTTACCTTACTCACACTTCAGGTGAGTGTGGGAATTTAATCTGTTTTAAATGTCTAGCAATGCGTTGCATGCGTTTCCCCTTGCCAAACGTCACCGAACATGACCAGTCATAATACTCAACCCCTGCTCAAATCAGATTGAACATGGGAGAGAGAGAGAGAGAGAGTGTTGGATAGGAGAGAGGCGGAAAGTAGGGGAGACTCCAGGAGAGAGAAAGAGAGGGAGAGAGAGAAAGAAAGAGAGTTGGAGAGCAGTCTGGAGCCAGCCGGTTGATGCTGGGTACTGATAGCGTCCATCCTGTGCTGGTTAGCCTGACTGGGGCTCGTTCCTCCCATGCGCTACCATGGGAACTGAATATGCTGTATGTGGGATGTGCAGGGGACTTATGTATCATGGGTTCAAATGCAGTTACAATGAGAGAAAACTGAAGGAGAAAAGAGAAAAGAAACAGAAGCAAAAAAGGGGACAGGAACACAGCGAGAATAGAATTGAAAAGAATAGAAAGGAAAATACAGAAGACCAGTGAAAGACATGAAGCGAGAAAGAGAGAGAGAGATGGAGACAGAGACGGAGACGGAGACAGGCTCCAAAGTGGAGTTACTTCAGTTTGCGGTCTCTCTTTGGTTGAAAGTGTGTGGGTGGTCCACACACACACACACACACACACACACACACACACACACACACACACACACACACACACACACACACACACACACACACATGCACAGGCAGAGCCTGGTTTCCCCCAACTCTTAATTTGCTTGTCACGGTTTCCTCCACAGGCCAGACTGGTTAGCCATTACCACTACACTGCCTAAGTTCACAAAAACAGTTTGTGGTAAGAGAGAGAGAGAGGTGCGGTGAGAGGTCCTTCTGCCTTTCAAAGAGAATACAGACACCAGAGTCTTAAACATAGAACCATAAATAGAGGGGTGTGGATGATTACTACTCCTGCTGCTCCCAGATCTGATTTACATTCACAGTTGCCGCTGTTTGCTAACAGGCTGTGGTTTTTACTGAAGATGAAGTTGTCCACAGCTCTGTTCACATGTGTATGGCGTAATAAGGCCTAGAATTGTGGACTTTTTTATAGCTTGGCAGCATCTTCACTTACACGGAGTGGCAACCAGGCACAGCAAACCTGTAGAAATGTTCTGACAGCTTTCAGCAATAATCCTGGAAACAATTCCAGGATTATTTCAGAAATATTCCAGAGCTGTTTAGATCCTAAATGTGCTGATTGCAATATAGAGCAGCACTCCTGTTCTTATGTGGGGAAAAATACAAAAACACACGTTTAACATAATAGCGGTCTTGCTAACGTCAGTCAAATGGTTCTCCCTGTGTCACACTCCAAGCCTTACTCTTGTGCTAGGTGCCGCCGCCCTACAGGCCATTCCACTCGGGTCACCTCCACTCATTGCCTGCATCTGTGCCCTATTAGGACATCGTCACTCTCCTGCCTATTTAAACCCCTGTGTGCAGTGGGGCTTGGTGCGTAGCAGAGCTTTTACTGAGCTGTGTTATTGTTGTGATGTTGGTTCTTTGGTATTTGAATGTTGGCTTGTTTCTGTCATATTTTAGTTTGCCTCCACTACAATTACCTGTTAGCTTGTGAATGGATTTTTGTTTGTCTCTTGCAGTAGTTTGTTCTCTGCCGTGTTCTGGAACATGGCGGAATGTTCTCTGCCATGTTCTGGAACATGGTGGAATGTTCTCTGCCATGTTCTGGAATATGGCGGAATGTTCTCTGCCCTTGGCATGAAGTTAAAGGGTCACTATTAAGGCTGGTTACAGAGAAGAGCTGAGACAAGTGATGTAGGTTCTGATGTGGTTGTGGTGGTTGCTGGCAGAAGGCCAAGCCCTGGGATGTTCTTAGATGTTCAGTCAGTAGGACGCTAAAGCATCCAGAACTGTAAGATCTGAGACACTGAAAATCAGTTAGCAGGGACATAGTAAGCTTTGTGGGTTTGCAATGCTAAGAATAAAGAGCTGTCGTATCTCTGATATGTACGCAACTAAAAACACCTCTATCACATAGTTTAGCTGCATGAGTTACCTTTTCATTTTGGAGATTTTTTGGGTATGTGATTGAAATTAATGTTTGACAGGAATACTTTTTTTGAACTATTTCTGATCAATCAGCATGAGCAGGTTTAACAGTTGGTATTTGCCTTGCACACAATAATGGTGTTGCTTCAAACCTCTGACAAAACTCATCTTCCCATGCCTACCTGGACACAGATTAGGAATGTTTTACCACTCATTTGTTGTACCAGTACCTTAGAAAGTACCATAACAGTATAAAACAAAGAAAAAGTTGAAAACAAATATTCCTGATTGATGTCTGTAATGGTCAGGGGTCGGTAAGTCTCCTTGTTTCTGGGACAGACCCCCTTGTCTTGGCAGTGCCTAGTTTACTTTATACTTTGTTTCCCCAGTGGGAATTTTGGTGTGCAGCTTGAACAACTGAGCAAGTTACAAAAGACTTACACAATTGATTACAACATTACTCATGACATCATGAACGCACAACATCATAAACCTAAATATGACCCTCCACCCCACACCGGGTCTGTAGCCTTGTGTTTCAAGAAGATGGAGTGTAGCTGCTTGCATTCTTTAGACTGCTGGCTGTGGGGAGTGAGCCCACCATACTGGGTTTAGCTCTGCGGGCTGCAGAGATCACGACTCACTGCGTTTAGTTCCTGCAGCAAGTGTTCTGCATGGGGACATCCTAAAGCCAATGGGCATGTTCTTCGCTCTGTTCTTGTGAAGAAAGGGCTGGCTGCCCAATAAGTCAAATTGAATCACTGAACTACAACACCATGGCCACACTCCATAAAAGGCTAACAATCACCATATCATCTGCAAACGTTAAGATGTGGCTGTTTTCAGAGTTTGTGGTATCACTTGGTATACATGTCATAAAGGCAAGAAGAAACACAATTTGTTTCCATACCCCACTAATCATGGCAGCCAACGTCTGACCGTGTGGATGAAAACATGATTTAATTCGCATTGTTTATCTGCCAAAATTTTGTAAATGCGTGTAACATTTGCGAAATGCTTGGATGGGAGCCCGACTATTGACTTTCATGCATTGTGATCTGCCAGTTTAAGAAGTATAATATCCATCCATCCCTCTTTTATATCTAGAGTTTTAAAAAGGGGAAGAAGTTTCCCTGCTAGAATGCAAAGCTGGACAGTGTCAAAAACTCAAGAACGTGCATGACACCCAGATAGCTGCACAATGAACCAACAGGTTAAGCAGAACCTTTTAGTGATTATCTTCCTGCATTGTAAAGCCGGGAGAGTCTAGACGCATGCTCTTATAAACAAACAGGCAGGATAGCTCACATCTGAAGTCACCACGTGCTTAAATGTTTAGTCAAGAGTAAAAGGCAAAAAGGCAGTTCTACAGACAGACGTGCTTTCCAAACCTTGACATTACTTTCGGCATGTTTCAGATGATGATGATGATGAATGTCGGAAGATGTGTTTTTTTGTCTCACATATGCCCAAAACCTTCCAGAACTCCTCAGGATTTCTAAATCCTTTTTATATCATGTTGTAGTATGACCTTCAGATGCTAAAACGGAATCGAATTTTGGTTTGATTTCTTGTTTTAAATATTGTTGAATAATTGCTTTGAATACTGTTTGTGTTTTTCCAGTTTCTTCAAACACATGTCCAAATTGCCTATCTCAAATATTATCTGGAATGTGAAATGGAAAAAAAAACAATTCATTTTCAGCCTAGATGGAAGATGGAATGAATACACAGATTCTTCCAGCAGACATGAGAATAAGAGAAAAAGCAGAGATCCTGATGAAGATTATGATGTTATTTAATGTGTCTAAATAACACTTCATCCTTTGATTTAGATCATGAAAAAGCTGTGAAAGACATGGCTACACATGCAGATAGATTTCTGGAGAGCCTTGTTTACAGCAATGTAGCACTGAACTGAATTGGAGGGGGTTAGGAGTTGGGCTAGATGTATTGGAGGGGGTTAGGATTGGGGTTAGATGTATTGGAGGGTGTTAGGACGAGGGTTATATATATCGGAGGGGGTTAGGACTAGGGTTAGATGTATAGGAGGGGGTTAGGACTAGGGTTATATGTATTGGAGGAGGTTAGGACTAGGGTTAGGTGAGTGTTTTAGAAACTTGTGCTGTGATATGTTGCAGTCTAGACATCTTTCATGGAACCATTTGCAGCCAGAGTTAAGCAAAGCTAAAGTGTTTATTTTTGTGCTACATTTAAAATGTTTTCTTTACCTTATGATAAAGTGTTGTATATGTTTTTTTACCTTTAGATTATTCTGTCCAGTGGTGATAAAACATTTGAGAAATGCAAGATTTCCTCTCTGAGCAATGTGAGCAGAACCTGTGTGCCACACAAACTGAGGTACTGAGAGAGAATTTGTGCTTGTAATGTATGATACAAAGATGCCCTAGTTAATATGTTAGTGGAAGTCTCAGTGTAAGGCAGTGATAGCAGGACAAATGAAGACCTGTGTACAGCCACAATTAGATGAGTGGCGCTGTTATGTTTCAGATTTAGTCTGGGTTAGAGTTAGTCAGGTTCAGATTTAGACTGGGTTAGAGTTAATCAGGATAAGGGGAGATTAAGGGAGATTGTCAATCCTACTCTGGGTAAAATCCTTCATTCTTTGGTTTTCCGTGTGACTTGAAGTTGTGATTATTTAATGCTAACTGCTAATTCCCAGGATAGGAATAAAGGTTACAAGGTCTCTGGAGATGCAATGATTACAATAACCAGTGACACTGATGTTTTAGAGCCTTATTAAAAAATGGCAGGTAGTTTTGTTGCCCGGAGTGACGATGATGGCAGTTAGTGCTGGTCTCCAGCGCCGAGGTGCAGGCCTGTCTTCAGAGCAGACTAGGAATGCCAGCTTCCCTTTCCCTCGCTACAGTTTGTGTGCACCAAATCACAGAAATGCTGTGTAAAAGAAAACTAAACAACAGAGATATTATGGGATTTAGTTTTGAATGTTTGTTTTAATTTCCTGTGTGGCCCAGCCAGCTTCCATGCACGTCAAAGCCGTGACGGAAATACAGAGAAATGCTTTCAGATTGGTCAGCAGCAGTTAGGGCCCATACACTAAATGCTAGGAGGACCAGATTTTTCACAGTACTGCAGTAAGTCTTTGTCTGTGACTTTTCTGTTCACTGAGAGTTTATCGAGTGGGAACATGCAAGAGGTTTCCTCATTATAGCTTGCACCTCTGGAGATCTAAAAGATCCGGCCTCCAGCGCAGGAAAGAGGTCTCTTCATGCTGTCACTGGAATGTGATCAAGGGAGACTTCCTCCTCTCTGTAGCCCTCTTAGAATTTATCAGCCCTGCTCATTCAGAGATTAGACTGTCAGAGACAGGAGCTCCCTGTCCCTCAACTCACAAGGACAGTAACATGAATCTCACACAACCCCACAGCCCATAACCAAAAGGATACATTTCAACAATCTGCAAAATAGGTTTTGAGCCATAATTTTTCATTAAGACAGAGGCCCTGGCTGGGAATCAATCAGACTTGTAATGGTTCTCTGAAAATGCAAAGTGTTTTTCTTTGTAATCTCTCATAACTCAGGCAAGTCATTTTACTCAATGACAGTGAAAATCTTCAGCATTTTGATGATATATGAGCGAATCCACTTGCATCTTGGTACAATAGAAATGTGCAGTTGTTTGGGTTAGAGATGATGGCTGAACTATATTGGTTTATGGTGGAATTCAGCCTGAGCATTAAATGGATTTGTTTGGACTGAAACTGCACAGATGTGATGTGTTGCGTGGCGTTTTGGGACTCTGCTCTGCATACCTCTCCACTCGCTAGTTAAACAACCGTTTCTCTGATCCCCCCTTAGAAACTACGTGAAATACGAAATGAAGGTGTCCACAGACAGGCCAGACGATCAGGCTCAGACAGTCACTTACTGTGTCGATGTCAGACACCACAAGAAAAAAAAGATCACTTCCACACTTGAGAATTAAAGTGATTTGTCAAGTGGAAGATGTTTCCAGATATTTCCTGTTGCTTCTTTAATGGATGGATGCAGGTTTTGTGGCATGCCAGAGGATATTCACCCCTCTGCAGACTAAAGGGTCTTGACCCCTGCAACAAGCCTCTACTAACAGTGAGATAGGAAAGAACTTGAACTGTATTACACCTTGAACTGTATTACACCAGTAGGGCATGTACACCTTAATTAAACAGCAGTTAAGATGCAGATTGCATTTCATCCTCTTTCCACTGATCTAAACAGAATTATACACTATGGATGACATCCCTCACAAGAATGATGTGGTCAGTTCCCTTGAACACACCAACATGGCAAGACAGCAGTACAAATCTAAACTGTTGGTGGAGGAGATCGCAACAGACCAGTATGTTTAGGAGGAAGTGGCCCTGACAGGATCTTCAAGACTCCTGTCTGCTGAGAGGCACAGCTTAATGTAGTCCTTCAAACCAAAACCAGATTTAGACTTCTATAAAACATTTTTATAAAGCTCTAAGTGGCTCAGCAAGATTGCATCAAACCCTAAAATAACGTCTGAATTTTGTTTATTAAAATCAACTCAACCAAAACAATCTAGAAGTAAACATAATCATCTTAACAAACCTGATTGTTCATTGTATTAATAATTCTGGACAAAACTGATGCCCTGAAGCCCACATGCCCTAGGCTAGACAGAAAGGTAAAACAGGAAGCACTTCTAGGTATTAAGTAACTGCTTCCTGCTGCAGACGCAATGATGCACTGTGACTGTCTCTGGAGATTCGGTTCTGGTGATTCGGCTCTGTTGATTCAGCCCTGGTGATTCGGCTCTGGATCCATTTAAAGATGGCCTGGAGATCCATCACTCTGCGGTAGGTCCCCGTGTTTATTTGTCCTGTATAGACTGCGACTATTTTTGGGCTGACTTCACAGGACACTAATTGCTCTCATTTCACTGTTAGGTAATGGGGTGGGAGGAAATGAACAATTACTGCCATGTTTGTTTGAGGGTGAGGTTGAGTCTGCATGTCAATGAGTGTGCATGCATGTGTCTATATATACAGTATGTTGTTAATAAAGCAAGGGACAAGTATGTAATTCACTGAGTTTTCCAGCACGCAGGCTCCGGGTTGGCCTTTTAAAGGTGCACTTCGTTGAGCGAAATCTGCTGGGAACGCATGCCTCTGTTGAAGGAGTTGATCGTGAAGGCAGCACACATGCTGCACAGAAGGACAGCGAAGCTTGATCGTGTAGTGCTAAGTTTATCACCCTTCCTGGCTTTAAGTGGCAGTCCTCCGAGACTTTCTTAGTACAGCTGCCCATTGTGCCTGGTCCTGCAGTGAGAGCTCTCTTCACTCCACTGTAGATAGTTGGGTGAAACCAGACCCTCAAATACAGTAGACACCAGACTCCTGGTTTTGCTATAGTTCTTCCAGAAAAATCATTTCAACCCCTTTCAGCAACTTGCAGGGTGGTGTGTGAGTAAAGACAGCAGGGCTGAAGGTGCGGGTTGGAACTGATAGAACATCCTCTCATTCCCTCTCTCTCTCATACTATTTTTCTGTCTCTCTGGGGTCTCTCTCTCTCTCTCTCTCTCTCAGTCTCTGTGTCTTTCTTTGTCTCTGTTTATCCTACACATTGTCATGCTGTAACTAATTTTGACACAACCAGAAAACAGAAATACTTTTCTGCTTGGATGCAGGCAATTACAGTCTCCAGCAGCTCAGACGCTGGTGTACACACACACACTCCTTTTGCAATGTGCATTTTGCCATCATTTTCAATTCATTAGGTTTTGCCTGCAATGGCGCAAAAAGCTGTGTCTTTTTATCAGCTGCACATTGTGGTTCTTAGCTGACATGTTGTGAGGAACTTAGAACTAGATGGGAAAATATATTGGTTCAAAATAATGTAATAGGAGCACGATGAAAAACTGCCATTATGAGCAAAATAAACAATTTTTTGGGCAGTCATGGCCTGGGCAGTCATGGCCTGGCGGTTAGGGAACTGGTCTTGTGACCGGAGGGTTGTGGGTTCGATTCCCAGACTAGCCATGACTGAGGTGCCCTTGAGCGAGGCACCTAACCCCAACTGCTCCCCGGGCGCCGGGCTAGTGCTGCCCACCGCTCTGGGCACGTGTGATCCACAGCCCCCTAGTAATCACTAGTGTGTGTGTTTGTGTGTTCTGACTGCACAGATGGGTTAAAAGCGGAGGACAAATTTCGATTGGGGTGTAAAAATCACAATTGACAAAATATGGCACATTTCATTTTTTTTTTTCATTTCAATTAACGACATAGTGTGATAATAAATGGACGTTTATGGCTTTGAGATCTCTTGCATCACACGGATCCCTCCTATTCATTAATTTTCCTGAAACCTTCTGGCCCACAAAATGTTCTTATCCAAATTGTCAGCAAGCATTTTTTAATAGGCCATCCCAGACAGATATGTCATAGACACATGGAGTCTCTGTGCACCAACAAGGCATGCTTGTTCAGTCTTCAGTCTCTCTCTCTCTCTCTCTCTCTCTCTCTCTCTGCCCCATTCATTCTCTGTCTCTCTGGTCCTATCTCTGTACCTCACTCATAAATACCACATGCTCAAATAAATCCACATGTTATACATATGGTAATATTTTGAGCATTACATTTTAAAATATGTTTTGATAATGAATGTCTGATAGAGCAACCTGATTGGAATAAAAATGTGTGTGTGTGTGTGTGTGTGTGTGTGTGTGTGTGTGTGCCAGTGTATGTGTTTGTGTATGTGTGTAGTCCATTATCTACCACACACTCCTATGTGTTAAAAATGTGCCATATTTTGTTAATTGTGATTTTTACACCCCAATCGAAATTTGTCCTCCGCTTTTAACCCATCTGTGCAGTCAGAACACACACACACACACACTAGTGATTACTAGGGGGCTGTGGATCACACGTGCCCAGAGCGGTGGGCAGCCCTAGCCCGGTGCCCGGGGAGCAGTTGGGGTTAGGTGCCTCGCTCAAGGGCACCTCAGTCATGGCCTTAGGTCTGGGAATCGAACCCACGACCCTCCGGTCACAAGACCAGTTCCCAAACCGCCAGGCCATGACTGCCCTTAAAAAGTATCAGGGGAGAGCGCGAACGCAGTCCCCCACTACCAGAATTTATGCAGCCGAGATTCCCGCGTTTGGGGAATTCGCAAGGGTCAGCACAGCCTGAGTGCAATGGCTGAGCCTCACCTTGGGCGAACCACCTTCCTGATCATGGTCTCACCTCTGCCAGGTAAGTATGTAAGTGTTGTGTGTGTGTGTGTGTGTGTGTGTGTGTGTGTGTGTGTGTGTGTGTGTGTGTGTGTGTGTGTGTGTGTGTGTGTGTGTGTGTGTGTGTGTGTGTAGTTCATTATCTACCACACTCCTGTGTGTTGTGTGTGTGAGTGTGCGTGTGTGTATGTAGTCCATTATCTATCACACACTCCTGTGTGTGTGTGTGTGTGTGTGTGTGTATGTAGTCCATTATCTATCACACACTCCTGTGTGTGTGTGTGTGTGTGTGTGTGTGTGTGTGTGTGTGTGTGTGTCTGGCGCTGTGACCCCCAGAACCCCTCTGTTTGGTCCTCCATTGCCCCTCCCCACTGCCCATATGCTCAGGCTCCTCTGACAGAATGTGCCCCCACCTCAAAGCCTTCACCTATGCCAAGGTCAGTAAGACGACTATCACACTCGATTCCCAGAAGAGATGGTGTGGAAAGTAGCAGGAGAGATGTCAGGGATCGTCAGTGCTCCAGGCCGCCTAGATCCCTGAACACTTAAGATCCTCAGAGATTAAACAGGAGTTTGCTAATATGACCTGGAGATTATTGTAGTCACAAGCTCGCACTTTAAGATGATCTGACATAGCACAGGTAAACATGAACAGTATTCATCATGATGCAGAGAAATGAGAGACCACAGTGAGGAGGACACAGACTTGTATAGAGCAAACATTCCTGATGCTTCCCACATGCTTCTCTACAGGCTGCTATTTAAATGTTTAAGGATGTCTGCCTAATATGGGTAAGGCATTGTTGACTGTTTCATTCTTTGGTTTAAGATTGATTGCAAGTTATATAATATATATTAAAGAAAAGCATACATTTTTGATTTTTTTTTATTTTACCTTTATTTAACCAGGAAGAAAGACTCATTGAGATTAAAAACCTCTTTTTCAAGAGTGTCCTGGCCAAGACAGCAGCATGAAACAATTAAAATACAATAACAGATTTACAAAGTCATGGACAAGAAATGTAACACAATTAAATATTAGTACAATTACAGAAGCCAAATTATATGTTTTGTCTGTCCTTTAAAATTGATTTAAAATTCCCAAGGGTAACAAGAGAAGTTAACTTTAATTCCTTCTGCAAGTTGTTCCAGGTAAAAGGGACAGAATATTTTTTAAGCCTTTTTATCCAATTCTGTTCTGACCTTGGGACCTGCATCAAAATGATGTCCTGAGAGTGCAGGCCATAATGGCTGAGGGTTCTAGACAGAAGTGAGCATAAATATGAAGGATGGTGCCCAAGAATGCATTTATAAATAAAAAACAGCCAATGAGACAGTCTGCGATTAGTCAGAGACTGACTTTTAGCATTTGCATACAAGGTACAGTGATGGGTTTGATAGCTACAGTTTGTCATGAACCGCAGGGCACAATGAAATACAGCATCCAACTTTTTCAAATGCAGGGCTGAAGCATTCATAAATACCAGGTGCCCTCTGACTTGTTGTGAGAAACAATTTTTATTTCTAAAGAAGAATCCCAATTTAAGTTTTATCTTGGAAGCCAGTTTGTCAGTGTGAATTTTGAAAGACAGAATCTCTAAATATTTGTAGCATCCAACAACTTCAATTTTGACCCCTTGAACAGTTACCAAGCTGGGGAGTAAAGGTGGGAGCTGCTTACCATTTGAAAATATCATAGCCTTTGATATCTCTGCATTGAGAACTAACTTTAGCCCCGTCAAACGGGACTGAACAATGTCAAAAGCAGATTGCAGAAGTTTAAAAGCTTGTGAGACCGATGAAGATGAACAATAAATAACAGTATCATCAGCATAAAGATGAAATTCAGCAGCAGGCAAGTTATCACATAGATTATTAACATAAATAGTAAACAACAAAGGCCCTAATAAGGAGCCTTGAGGCACTCCCTTTAAAACTGAAAGGAGGGAGGAGCTGAGCCCATCAGTTTGGACACATTGAGTTCCAGATAAATAATTGGAAAACCAGTTCACAATCTGAGCAGATAGTCCTATTTTGTAAAGTTGATTCATCAAAATGTTATGATTAACAGTGTCAAATGCTTTAAATATTTCAACAAATAGGGCTGCACAGTATTTTCGACCATCTAAGGCATCTATGATATCATTTACCACTTGAAGAGCAGCAGTTATCGTACTGTGCTTTTTGCGAAAACCTAATTGGTTCTGTTAGAACACATCTGTTGAATCTAGAAATGTCTTCAGCTGTTCTACAACCATTTTTTCTAAAACTTCGGAAAGTACACATAGTTTAGAAATTGGTCTGTAGTTGTTAACTACAGATGGATCTCCGCCTTTCAACAAAGGAAGAACATAAGCAGACTTCCATATATTGGGAATCTTGTTTTCAGTACAAGTTAGGTAAAAAATTTAACAAAGAGGTTCTGCTATGAAGTCTGCAGCTGATCTTTAAAAAAGGCTCGAGTTTGTCAGGTCCAGCAGATTTACAAGGATCTAACTGTTTTAAAGACCTATGAACCTCAGATACATCGAAAGGGGACAAACTAAACCCTTGAGTTGAGTCTTTCAAGTGTACTTGAAAAAATCATCCTGCAAATTTATGGTGGCAATGATTCAAACAAAGATCTAGACCATGTATTGGTAGAGACCAATACATTTAAATTATGAATAATTATGACTTCCATGATTATCTCAAATGATTCCTTTGATTCCTTAAAATGATTTCTTTGTGGAACTTCTATGTACAATGTATTCCAGCCTCTAACAATATGTTGTGCTAGTTTGGGATTTCTTTGGGACTATCCCCTTGGTGACTATCATAGTCAAAGCTTCTACAAATGTATTTATGATCCTCTAGTCAGATAACCCCCACCACACACACAAACACACACACACACACAAGCACACTCCAGCTCTTGATGAAAGCTGTAACCAAAAACATACCATCACTCTACAGCACTAACCCAGTCTAATAAGAACACTGTGATCACTGTGGATGTAAAGATGTTCTCACCAGTGCAGTGGTTTTGAGCGTAATCAGCTAAAACTAAACTTTAAACCCCGATCTTGATTCTAACCCAGGTATTAACCTAACCCTGATCCTCATCCTAATCCTGGTTTCTGGCATCTGTCTCAAATAACGTGATATTCAGCAGTCTGAGCACTTTGTTTCATCTTTAAGGACATGTTTACACTTTAAGGCCACATTTACATCCACAGTGACAACCAGACGTGTTTTTCACTCTCCTTGGAAAACTGTCCTTTGTACTAACTCATGGTTATGACGTGTTCATTCAAGTGCTTACTGAAGAGATGGATCTCTAATTGAAGACACCACTGGACTCTGTTCAGACAGACTGGGCAATGTTGTTTCAACCTCTACATGTTAGTCTACTTGCAGGGAGCAAAGTACAGTCTTGGGTTTGACCCTTACATCCTGATCAGCACTAGCTGGTCCATTTTTGGCTTTGCAAATCAAGCATGTAATGCAAACAAGTATAAGAGGCCAGTGGGGAGACGCAGCCATGCGGTGATGTGGGAGACCCTAAACTCTAACACAGAACAAACACAACACAGTACTGCTCCAACTAACCCTAACCCTAAACCCTAAACCCCAACACATAGCACAAACACAATAGAGTACTGCTCCAACTAACCCTAACCCTAAACCCCAACATCACAATCACAATAGAGTACTGCTCCAAATAACCCTAACCCTAAAACCTAAACCCCAACATAGCACAAACACAACACAGTACTGCTCTAACTAACCCTAAACCTAATCCTAACCCTAATCCAAATCCTAACACATGTTTAATTAATGTTGTTTGTGTCCAGGCAGCGGACAGTGTTCCACTCTCCAGGCATCCTCATCCTCACCATCAAACTCTCCACTGATGTCCCACAAGACTCGGCACTGCCTCCTTCATACCTGCTCTGGTGGGGAGAGAATCTCACATTTACGGCTTCTCCTTCCACAACCACACTGATGACAAACCAATCAACTTCCCTCCAATACTCACATATCCATGTTTCTGGCAGTCCAGCAGCTGAAGCTCAATGTCAACCAGACAGACTCTACTCTAGACTTTTGGCTCTACTGCTGGTTGTAAAATGAACATGCAGGTTCTCCTGTAGGGCTTCAGGTGGACTCAGACATTTGTCCATAGTCACCTTGTTACAACTCACTTGTGACACAATTACCTGTCTGTGCCATTAGATCTTTGATACAAACACTGCTTCCTTTCTTCTCTCTCCCTCTACTAGATTTAGGGTTTAGGGTTTACGGTTAACCTGTATAGTCAGCTGTTAACTCTTATGATTAGCTGTTAACCCATATGGTCATCTGTTAACCTTTATGGTCAGCATATGGTCAGCTCTTAAACCGTATGGTGAGCTCTTAAACCGTATGGTGAGCCGTTAACCAGTATGGTCATCTGTTAACCCATATGGTCATCTGTTAACCCGTTTGGTCATCTGTTAACCAGTATGGTGAGCTGTTAACCTGTATTGTCATCTGTTAATCTGTATGGTCATCTGTTAATCTGTATGGTGAGCTGTTAACCTGTATGGTCATTTGTTGCACAGTGTGACCATTAACTCTGTCCATCAGAGCTGCCTCTACCTCTCTCAATAGGACCTTCATACTCACTCCCACTGCTTACACATCTGTCTCACCTCTGTGTGTGTGTGTGTGTGTGTGTGTGTGTGTGTGTGTGTGTGTGTGTGTGTGTGTGTGTGTGTGTGTGTGTGTGTGTGTGTGTGTCTGTGTGTGTGTTTGGAGCTGTAACTGTGTTCGTTAATCTACAGTGGGGTTTAAGCATTCAGGAAACTGAAAAACATTTGGGTCTACACGATTACATCATATTTACAATATATAAGCCTGTCTGTCTGTCTGTGTGTGTGTGTGTGTGTGTGTGTGTGTGTGTGTGTGCACAAGTGCACACTGTTTCTTGGCACAACATCTAAGTTTAAAGAGAAAAGTGTTATCAAAGGCTTTACGAAGCAGGTAGGATTTCAGCATTGGAGAGTGTCTGCTCCTCTAAGAACGTCCACCTCTACAATGACACACACATCAAAGCTGAGTCAATATTTACACACATTTACTTTCCCGCTGTATGGACAGAACAGAACTGCTAATGCAACGCATTTCCATTTCAAAGAAAAGTCTTCTGGCTGCAAAAACTTCACCCGTCAGCTCTAATAAAAAGGCAGGAATAGCCCATCTGAGAACTCTGACAGTAAAGAATGCTGAGTACATTCACTTGCATGGAAATGTCAATATTGCCAGTAGCAGTTCTGTTTGCGCGAGCATGAAAATGTTACATAAAGGTGCCGTTAAGCAGAGTAACGATCATGGACCAGGGAGTGACACTATAGGCACTCCAGCAGAGAGTGACACTACAGGCACTCCTGCAGAAAGTTATACAATACTATAGGCACTCCAGCAGGGAGTGACATTAGAGGCACTACAGCAGGGAGTCACACTAGAGGCACTCCAGCAGGGAGTGACATTAGAGGCACTCCTGCAGAGAGTGACACTACAGGCACTCCTGTAGAGAGTGACACTCCTGCAGAGAGTGACACTACAGGCACTCCTGTAGAGAGTGACATTCCTGCAGAGTGGCATTAGATGCACTCCTGTTAGCACTGGCCCAACCATGGTGCTGAACTCTTCTTGTAGAAGTAACATAATATTCTATATATCAGTCATGGCAAAAATCTAAAAAGCCACTTACCCCCACTCACATGATTCACCAGCCAGGATTTCAAGATTTGTTCACAGTACAGTAGCCTACCCAAGTTTAATATCTATCTGAAATTCGAATTTAGGCCTCCTTGGTTAGTTATCAATTGATGAGAGCTGAATAAGTTTTTACGAGGGAACATTTGAGTCCTCCTGCGTCATCTCTCACAATCAAGAGCCATCTGGCATGCTGGAGTGCTTAGCGTGCCTCGGACCCCACATACGTCCAGCTGACATAGGGAAACTCAATACTCTACACAGCACTCTCTGGTGCATCACTCCCCACACGTACCCATCACATAGCACTGCACACTCCACACACACACACACACACACACACACACACACAACGCTGGGGCAGAATTCAGAGGGAAAAAGCTCATTTTATTTAGCACGGATGAATGGAGGTGTCACACCACTGTTAGGGCTCCTTGTCTGTGTGTTTCACACCTGCAAGGTCTGGAATATAAATGCTGCTCTGTCATCCTTAAATACAATTATGAGTCCCTTCGCAATCAGAATGGCTGTCATCTAACATAGAACCAGCTTCAATCATTCACTACCTGTGTTTTCACACACATAAAACATATAAACTTTACTCTACCAAGTTTAGATCTGCTGAACCTTACAGTCATGGGAAATGGCTATCAGACCAGCACATGAGCAGCGCAGGCTCACTTAAACACAGCATGAGGAAAGAGAGTGAGAGTGAGGGGGAGAAGCAGGTGTGAAGTGGGGGGGGAGCAGCCGGAGGTGTGTACTCACAGGTAGGAGGTGAAGGGGCTTATGTCCTCAGGCACAGCGGAGAGTCTGAGCTCAGAGCAGTCCACGAGCAGCAGGAGGCCTTCCTCTTCACACGTGCACAGAGACGGACACGCTGTGGCACCACGGCCCGCCAGTCCCTGAGAACCAACGCTCGGGAGTCCGATCAAGAGCAGCAACCCCAGCAACATGGCCAGTCCCGACCGTGGCCGCCTGTGTGTGCGCGCGTGTGTGTGTGTGTATGTGTGTGTGTGTGTGTGTGCCCTGATTGTCTGTGGAGCTGTAAAAGGATGTCTGTCCCAGTCACTCGGCAGTGTCTGTGTGTGCTAGGCTGATACTGTGCTGATCTGCAGAAACAGGACCTCTGTGCTGCTCGCCTGAGTCTCTGAACATTTATTCTGTCACTTCAAACTCCCAAGGGTGAATGAGTCAGTCAGAGGCTAGCACAGGTCTTTCTTTCTCTCTCTCTCTCTCTCTCTCTCTCTCTCTCTCTCTCTCTCTCTCTCTCTCTCTCTCTCTCTCTCTCTCTCTCTCTCTCTCCCTCTCTCTCCCTCCCTCCCATGTCACTTAGAAGACATTCACCTATTGTAGTGGAAGAATGTACTCTTTTTCTGATTGGCTGGAGCATTGGGGATGGGTGGAGCCTCCTCACTCTCCCTCCTTTCTCTCCTTTTCCCTTGGGCACATGCGTTGGTTGGAAGAAGGGGGGGGGGGGGAGTCCAAGCAGGAGACACACTCCAACACCCTACAGCTCACTAGGATAAGGACTCAGCTCTCCAGCAGAAGCATATTAGAGACTCTCCTACAGAGCAGAGTTTTAAACTCATGCAGACTCTAACTTAAACTTTAGCCTGCAACTTATAAGACTGGTTTAATGAGTATTACGTGACGTGAAGACTCATGGGCAAAAATGCAGAAGATGAAAAATATTGGGGCTAAGACAATCAGTGTGCTGCAGCATGAATGTAGATCATAAAACATGTGAATTCTTTAAAACACTAACCCCAACCCCAACTCTAAACCTAATCCTAACCCATAACCCCAACTCTAACACTAACCCTAACCCCAACCCCAACTCTAACCCTAATCCTTACCATAACCCCAACTCTAAACCTAATCCTAACCCTAAACCTATATCCCCAAACTTAACCCCAATCCCAACCCTATATGTCCAATCCTAACCCTAATCCAAACCCTAACCCTACAATCCCCAACACTAACCCTAACTCTAACCATAACACCAGAGTCTTCTTAGCTCCAACTCTAAATCCCAGACAGCTCCTAACCCCAGCTACAACACTTCTTTCCTGGGTGCCACACCTGGTCTTGCAACACCCAACATCAAGTCGAATTTCACATTAAAAAAGCAAAGTAAATATAACGAGTTGTACACCATAAACCAAATACACAAGATCTCTTCAACTTTAACATTTATATGGCTCCATTACAGTATAGCTGAGTTATTATACAGTCAGAGCTGTAGACATAAACACTGTGTTTACAGTGTTTTCATATTACCAACAAAATTCGTATAGGGTGTTATGATTCTGTGATGCTGCTTTAACTAAGGATCTTTAGAAATCATACTAGCTCAGGTTAACTGAATGCTGTTCTAGCAAACACATGCACGATCTCAGATACAGCTCATTCATTGAATGCGGCCAAATTCAAACGTTTCAAATGAACAACATTAATTCATGAACATTCTTCAGCTGCACGTACATCACGCGCGCACGCACACACACACACACACACACACACACACACACACACACACACACACCGGATCTTTTGCCAGCACCTGCAGTCTACTCATCACATCAAACAAGTTTCATGCAAGCCCTCTAGTCTACCCGGTCCCTGCATTGCCCAGGGACAGGACTGATAGAAGCTGCTTGCAAAAGACTTCGCCTTCTCTCTTCCTCCCCGTTTTCAGATCAATTTCAGCCCTGCCACTTCAAACACAAGTTTACATTTGTTATCGCTAATATTTCACATAAAGTTTTTTTTTTTTTTTGCCGTTTCCTGTATTTTCTGTGCTGCTTTCACAACCCGCTGGCTTCTGGGAGAGTGAATGGGGAGAAGAGTAACAAGTTCTCCGTGCTGAAAGGAAGGGATTTGTAAACAATGCCCGTGTGGTGGAGAAAAGAAGCTTGAACATTGGCGCTGCTGTCATGAAACGCAGCTCTGCAAACAGTCCCCACCTTCAGCCAGCTGCCGTGGAAGGCAGAGCCCGAAAGCAGAGCGCAGGGTTGGATTACCTGCTGGGCTGGAGCTGCACACCCCGCAGGAAGGGTTCCTGCAAGCCCTGTCCTTCAGGATCAAAAGCTTCCCTCTCTTTTTCCTGCTACACACACACACATGCACGCGCGCACAGACAAACACTCCAGCTCTCTCCAAGTATCGGTAATCTCTTAAGGCATGAAAGAAAAGCAGTTACCTGCATCTCACCTGTCTGTATTCACCACAGGCTATTCAATCGCAAAGAGCAGGAAGCCCAGAGGGGTTCTGATAATTACCGGTGGAGGCGGTCCTGTCCAGTGATTAGTGTGTGCTTTGTTCACTCATCACAACAGAAGGACCCAGTAACTGGGTCCACCCATCACTGTACACCTCACTGACAAACCACACAACCAATCACAAGACTAAAAAGTAATCTCTTTATTAACATACCACCACAAACATCTCGTCAAAATGAGTGCAAGTGTTTAAATGAATTTTAATGCAGAAGGTGCTGATTTAAAGAGGCGTTTTATGTTTGGAAACCAACACATCAACACATCCCTGCTCTGTTATCTTCACCCGCTAATGTTCACAAACTACAAAAAGGACCATCAACAAGTTCTAGGCATTTCAGTGTTAAAATACTGACAGACAGAAACACTCTGGGAGACATAATGATGCTTTAGTCACTGAACCTGACTAAAACACAGAGGACTGATCCACCAAAACAGGCCAAGTGGCACGTGTGTGTGTGTGTGTGTGTGTGTGTGTGTGTGTGTGTGTGTGTGTGTGTGTGTGTGTGTGTGTGTGTGTGTGTGTGAGAGAGAGAGAGAGAGAGAGAGAGAGAGAGAGACCAGGCCAGTGAGAGACTTCTTTTCATGCCACTGGCTTTTCAATTACTCAGCCTGAACAGTGACGCCATGATGGGGTAAATAGCAATAAAAGATGAGGAATGGTTGATTCCTTTAATCACTAGATGAGAAAAAGGCCTGGTGTATAATCCAGCGATTTGGGCTTGTGCTCTGTGTTTGAACTCCAATAAGGCAGGAGACAGCTGCCCAGTGGAGGAAAGGACACGGAGACTCCTGCAGTTTTAACTCAGTAGCATGGACTCAGTTACCAGCCACAGTTCACATTTGGTCATTTGGGAACATGGATGTTCTGGTCTGATCACAGCATGCAAGCCATCGTTAGAACATGGGTGACATTTTTACCATCACTATTTCTATATTTCAAGCAGATCATTAAGAAACCCCTGCAATATCTCAAAATAGGTGTGTGTGTGTGTGTGTGTGTGTGTGTGTGTGTGTGTGTGTGTGTGTGTGTGTGTGTGTGTGTGTGTGTGTGTATGTGTGTGTTTGTGAAAAGACCACGGGTTTGCTACCACAGCCTGTGAAACGATGTCACGTCTCTTGTCACCAAAGATTCTGACATCATAACATTACCACTGAAGGGTAGCATATATTGTTATATATTTGGTTGTCATGCTGACAGCGTGCAGGGTGAGCCAGCCTTGCTACTGTGTGTAATCAGCAAGTTCCCCGTGGTTCTCCCAGTCATGTCTTCCTCCACATCATAGTGCCTCCTGCGTGTTGAAACGTAAAAGTCTGCTTTAGTTCCCCCGCCATTCAGCCCAAATAAATATTATAATTTCCATTTATATTTACATACTGTTGTACTTGCAGAAACCGGCAGGGTGAACCAAATCTGGGTGTGGCGGAGGAAGAAAAACAAACAGCTGAAGGTGATGTAGAGCGCCTCGGTCAGGGCCGTATTACAAGAGAGGGGTCAGCCTGCCCATACGTTCCAATAACTACAGAGACCTGGCGAGGGGAGACTCCCTGCATGAGTGTGGGACACTGTACATGCAACTCATTTAGCTCTGGTGCACAATCAGCATGACCCGCATGTGAACAGCGTTCCTACGTTCACGCAGCTCTCTGAAGCTGATGTGGGATTGTGTGCGGGTTATCCATCCAGGACCGGGGCGGGAAAAATGTGACCCACAGACTGATCAAGGGCTGGACCGCACTACAGCCATGCACACTCCACTAGGAATGATTCAATCACATGTTAGCTCTGTTTGTTTTTAAGTCGTGCATGGGAAGGATTTTATATTTCCATAAGCATCAATGTTCTGCTCTGATTGCAAATGTAATGTCCTACAGCACCTCTCGGAGACAACAGTAGGAAAACCTATGTATAAACTGCCCGGTTCTCTGACTGAATGGGTTCCACATTTAGGCTTTTATTGAATGTCTGAAAAAGAATTCCCGAGGCACTAACCCTCACCTCACATGACGTGGCTACATGACCACACCGATGCCCAAGGCTAATTAAATTTTAATTTCCTGATTGTCTAAGCATTCGTTCAAAGTAGGTTATTTTTTCATGACTTACATTTGAGTACCCGCACACAGACTATATCTTCAAAAACATTCATCCACCAGCACCTCCACTTTTGTATTTCGGATTGGCTGGAGACTTTCTGGTGTCTTCTACACCACAGTAGACATTTCTGTGAATTGAAACCTCTTTTGGATATACTACATAATAGCATTTTTGTAACATAAATAATGCTACTGGAACATTCTCATAAGTCTCTCATTTCAGACATGGTTACTGTTTGATTAAGCCGATGGCGCCATCTAGTGGCCAGTCTACTTTAAGACACTAGAGAGGACTTACTGCCATTGAGGGCTATGCCTCAGGTGTTGCCTCTGCAAGCTTTGCTTTGCCAGCAATCTCCCACATGCACGTTGTGTTCAGGGAGCAGATGCTGTGTGCAGTGTGGCCAGCAGAGGGCGCACTGAGGAGCCAGTCTTCAGTAGATTTCATGTAAAATGTAAATGTAAATGTGCCGTATTTTGTCAATTGACACCGCAATCGAAATTTGTCCTCCGCTTTTAACCCATCTGTGCAGTTAGAACACACATACACACACTAGTAATTACTAGGGGGCTGTGGATCACACGTGCCCAGAGCGGTGGGCAGCCCTAGCCCGGCGCCCGGGGAGCAGTTGGGGTTAGGAGCCTTGCTCAAGGATACCTCAGTCATGGCCTCAGGTCTGGGAATTGAACCCACAACCCTCCGGTCACAAGACCAGTTCCCTACCACCAGGCAATGTCTGACCAACATTCACTCTTATAGCTGATCTTTATCATCCAGCTATCCCAAGTGTCCAGTATGAGCAGTGTGAGCAGTGTGTGCGTCAGAGGCGTAGCGCAAAATTCTGGGGCCCCACCGCAAGGAGGCAATGAGGAGGCCCGTGCGTGAGCTAAAATCTCGCGAGCGACCGTAGCGCGCGACCCTGCGCGAGCGTCACGAGCGTCACTGCAGTGTAAAATATGGCTTTGCAGTGTTGTCCGAAACCATACGTTAACAAATACGAGCCTCTTGTAATTCCAGGACGAAACATAAGAGAACGTGAAGACGTTAAGATTGGGCGTTTTGAAAATAAACAACCATTAAATAATTTGATAAAAAGCGAATAATTTCGAGTATATGTATAAATATTTAACTAAGTTTAACGTGCTGGGAAATATTGAAATGGACCTTGAAAGTGATGTACAAATGCTTTAATTCCACCTTGTTAAGGTGTATGAACCCTGCAAACATGACTTTGTTCATCGCATGACTTTGTTCATCGGCGCGCGTGCGAAGTTACAAAATTCGAGAGGTGCACGACCTCGCGAATCGACAGCGCGCGAGGTCCTCGCGCACGGGCGGAGCCACAGCGATTACGTCATTTTCGCCTGATTGCTTTGACCTGTTTGAAGAAACTGGGAACCTCTCAGTCTTCCTCATCACCATCTCAGCAGAGCAGAAGACACCTCTTGCAAATGTGTTAACCCATTCTCATTGGATTAACACAGTTTTCACACCCTTTTGCAAAACAGTTAACGCAGATGTCATTCAAGAAGTCCAAACTTCAGAAGTTTAACTTTGGTTACAGAACAGAAACCATAAGCTCCAAGCTCTTAGACACTCCCTGATCATTATGACATCACTGAAAGCACCTGGTTGACACTTCTTCACAGAATATTTAAATTTGCAATCAGTCTGCAGGCCTGTGTTGTTCTTTGCAAGCATGGATCGAGGAGGTCTAATGCAGATGAGAGGAAGAGTGAGAGTAAGAGGTAGAGTGGTCAGAGGAAGAGGAGTCCGTGTGCGAGGTAGAGGTATAGCTGGAAGGGCTCAAGTTACCGATGAAATTCGGGCAACTGTGATTGATCATGTTGTAAATCATGGCCTTTCATTGAGAGAAGCTGGACAGAGAGTCCAACCTGTTCTCAACAGAAACACTGTTGCATCCATTGTTAGAGTTTTTCAACAGGAGAACAGGTAATGTTGCTATACAGTATATACAGAAATACAGTATCTGCAGTGATATACATTACTTCGTGTAATTTTGTCCACATTTCATGTATTCTTTATAGAATCGAAAGACTACCAGTCGGTGGTGGTAGAGGGAGAATTTTTAATGCTGAACAGGAGGCAGCCGTTGTCAACATGGTTCTGGCAAATAATGCCATTAGGCTGCGTGAAATCAAGGCAGCAGTGATTGCTGATCAAGGAGTATTTAGGAACATCCATACTGTGAGTGAGGCCACAATTGACCGCGTCCTCAGAAGGAATCATATGGCCATGAAACAGCTCTATAGAGTTCCTTTTCAGAGGAACTCTGAAGCTGTGAAGGAGGCCAGATGCCAATATGTGGAGGTAAGGAAACACAACAGTACTATACTCGTATACCTTGTTATATCATGCAGTTACTGTAGAGTGAACTGGAGTCACTTTGACATAATTGTAATTTTGCCTTTGTAATTTTGCCTAGCGAATAATGGAGCTTGAAGCTGAGGGGGCACATCATATCTTCATTTATGTCGACGAAGCCGGCTTCAATCTTTGTAAAGTAAGGAGACGAGGAAGGAACCTCATTGGGAATAGGGCCACTATTACTGTTCCAGGGCAGAGGGGTGCCAATATAACTATGTGTGCTGCCATCTCCAATGATGGCGTCCTGTGCCATATTCCTACCATTGGCCCATACAACACTGAGCGTCTCATAGCATTCCTGAATGCCCTTTATGACATCCTGATCCCACCTCAGGAGCGAGGCCTGTTGAGGCCTGGCATGCCACGGTTCGTGATTATCTGGGACAATGTGGCGTTCCACCACTCTCGTATTGTGAATGAGTGGTTTGCAGTGCACTGTCGGATGATGGTACAATTTCTTCCTCCATACTCTCCGTTTTTAAATCCCATAGAGGAATTCTTTAGTGCATGGAGATGGAAGGTATATGATCACCGACCCTATGGACAGATGCCCTTGCTCAATGCAATGACTGCTGCTGCCCAAGATATAGATGCAGAGGCATGTCAAGGATGGATCAGGCATGCTAGACGATTTTTCCCTCGGTGCATTGCACGAGAGAATATTGAATGCGATGTGGATGAGGCCTTGTGGCCCAGGCTTCAAGAAAGAGGAGACTAGAAGAGACAGAAGACTATCACTTGTGGCTATCGCTTATACTCTTATAGTATAGACCTACTATAGTTTTTCGTTGTTTACTGTAAAATTCTGTGTTTTTTCATAATTTCTTACACAGTAATGGATTTTATTTTTATTTCCATGTATTTCTCTGTTGGAATATTTCATTTGTCAGCCACAGTCTAAAAAAATTAAGCATTTAATTAATAAAATTTGCATCAAAGCATATCTGATTCTGGATGCTTTTTTTTTGCTAGAGGGTAAATTTGACTACATACAGTCACATATAGACTACAATGACAAGCAACGGTCACTGATTCACACATGAGTGCTTTATTTTGTATTTTGTTGCCCAATGTGTAATGATTGATTGGAGGTGTTTATACACTTGTGTCAAATGTGAGATGTTTGAAGGCTAAATTTGCTTTTGTTGCATATTTTAAAGGTTTTGACACAGGTTTGGCCTTTTGCAAACAAAATGTGTAATTTTGAACACTGTGTCACTGTTTAGGTCTCTGTGTTAACTGTTTTGAAAAATGTGAATTTGAGTCGACGGCAGCGTCAAAACAACCAATAAAAACTGTAAGCGTGGGGGAAAACATTAACATCACCCAGGAGGATGACTAAACAACAAACTCGTCCTAAGGCGGGGCCCACCTGTGTTCGGGCCCCCCCCCCCCCGCAGTGCGTGCCTTGCGTGCCCCTCCCCTACGCCAGTGGTGTGCGTGTGTGTGTGTGTGTGTGTGTGTGTGTGCATGTGTGTGTGAGTTTGCGTGTGTTTGTGCATATGTGTGTGTGTGTGTTTATGTGTGTGTGTGTGTGTGTATATGCGTGTGTTTGCGTGTATGTATATGCGTGTGTTTGTGTGTGTGTGTGTTTGCGTGTGTGTGTGTGTGTGTGTGTGTTTGCGTGTGTGTGTGTGTGTGTGTGTTTGCGTGTGTGTGTGTGTGTGTGTGTGTGTGTGTGCGTGTGTGTGTGTGTTTGCGTGTATGTATATGCGTGTGTATGTGCATATGAGCGTGTGTGTGTGTGTGTGTGTGTGTGTGTGTGTGTGTGTGTGTGTGTGTGAGAGAGAGAGAGAGAGAAACTGGAAGGTCTGCTCCTGTATCTTATCTGCTTTGCTTGGGAAAACAGGTGATTTACACATTCATATATTTTATATGCTGGGGCAGATAAGAAAAAATGAAGGATTGTTTGTTTAAGGAATGTTATTGACATTGGACTTTTGTGCAAGTTGAATCCCACAGGACAACGTAAAATGAGGAAATAGGATCTGTATGTATTTGTAGATATATCTGTATATATACTGTATGTAAGTTTGGACACACCTACAATTATTATTATATAATATAAAAATATTATATAATAATATAATAATAATAATATCATTATTATATATATATAAAAGCACTGAGAACTGAACAGAGCAGACCTCCTGGATTCCAGACAGAGCAATCTAAGATCAGACAGACTGAACTAAGATCAGACAGACTGAACTAAGATCAGACAGACCGATCTAAGATCAGACAGACTGATCTAAGATCAGACAGACTGACCTAAGATCAGACAGACCGATCTAAGATCAGACAGACCGATCTACTTCTGGCCTACAGGAAAGCATAGGGATCAATGCCACATACCTGTATAAAGGTCAATAGCACCATTAGAGCATTTAACCAGAACTCACTGGAAGACTGCAGAAATGAGAATGTCAGTGGCACCCAAGCAGCACCACAGGGTAAGGCAGGTCCAGAGCCCGTGGAATGAGAACAATAAGATCAAAGTCATGATCACACACATCCTGCCAGTCAGCAGATACCCAGCGGGCACAATAAGCTGGCAAGGGGAAGACCTGAGAGCGCTGACGTCAAGACCGGGACACGTCTCACAATGCACGGGGCACTCCACCCAAGACCCGACACCCGAGGACTCTGCGCCAAAGCATGAGGGGAAGGGACCTGTTTTATCCACTCTTCAGGGTTAGACATGTAGATCCCAATACACACCTAAGCAATGGCCCCTAAGACAGAGATAATGAGGACCGGGGGGATGAGTTCCCATGCAAGCAGAGGTGCCATTTCAGGACAAGGAGGGGTTGGAGAAGCCCTCTCTGCTCAGAAGGCATTGGTAACGAGACCAGAGGCTCAGTGGAAGCGCCACTTACCAACACACAGAGCTGTCCACCAGGAGTCCAAGACCAGACAAACTGAGCTGAGACGTCCCGTCGCTCCACCACTACTGGTCCAGAATTACTCGGCATGTGCTCAGCTCCACCACACAGTGCTGTGCCGTCTGCCGCTGTGTTGCCACTGGAGTCTCAGTCTCTCTAAAAGCAGTCGTTGAACCCGAAACGTTGCCGTGTTCAGTGTTCTGAGGTAATTTCCAGCTGGTCTTTCTGCGGGCCTGACCGGTCAGACCGGGGCAGTGTTGAAACAGAACGAGTCAGAACTGGAATAGTTCTGATTATCTTCAACTGGGCTAGATTTTTAGCTTAAACGGCCCTTATTTAACATTATCTTAAATATGCTTATGGTGTTCCAGGGAACTCTCAAATTATCTTTCATTTTTCAACATTTGAATAATTCTTCACAGGGCACTGATGTCTGTACAGTTTACATATAACGGCAAAGGATTCTGTGGTATGTTGCCACACACATGTCCAGCAATGTGGCCCTCACGCTCCAGACAGCTGCTAACTGCTTCATTGGCACCAGGTGTGTTCAAGTCTGGAAGATGCCTGCAGATCATGGTGGGATATGTGCCAGCCATGGTGCTCAGCTACCCTGTGTTATTTCTCAGAAAGTCTTACGGCTTTACAAGCAAGAACTGCACTTCCAATCACGGCGTTTATGTTAATACAGCACACTCCAACAACCACTAGGATTAAGCTAAGATGATTAATCAAGGATTAACTATAACTCATGGATAAAGCATTTTGGGCTTTATGTATCATGCAAGTAACAAATTGGATTCCTGTTTATTCATTTTCCATCAAAGCCAAATCTGGCCATGGAAGCTTCCACTTAGTACAAATCATCCCTTTTGGATCTGAGCATGTCACCTTACTGGCTGAGAATGTTGTTTTAAGAACAGAGGACTTTTAAATAAAGTAAATAACATGTGTATCTAACAGATGAGATGTAAGGACTGGTCTGAGGAGATTTCAAACACCTCAGGGGCAGGTCAATGTGCGATGATCTGGGGCAGGTGAATGTGTGATGGTCTGGGGCAAGTGAATGTGTGATGCCCTGGGGCAGGTGAATGTGTGATGCCCTGGGGCAGGTGAATGTGTGATGGTCTGGGGCAGGTGAATGTGTGATGGTCTGGGGCAGGTGAATGTGTGATGCTCTGGGGCAGGTGAATGTGTGATGCCCTGGGGCAGTTGAATGTGTGATGCTCTGGGGCAGGTGAATGTGTGATGCCCTGGGGCAGGTGAATGTGTGATGCTCTGGGGCAGGTGAATGTGTGATGGTCTGGGGCAGGTGAATGTGTGATGCCCTGGGGCAGGTGAATGTGTGATGCCCTGGGGCAGGTGAATGTGGGATGCCCTGGGGCAGGTGAATGTGTGATGCTCTGGGGCAGGTGAATGTGTGATGCCCTGGGGCAGGTGAATGTGTGATGGTCTGGGGCAGGTGAATGTGTGATGGTCTGGGGCAGGTGAATGTGTGATGCTCTGGGGCAGGTGAATGTGTGATGCCCTGGGGCAGGTGAATGTGTGATGCCCTGGGGCAGGTGAATGTGTGATGCTCTGGGGCAGGTGAATGTGTGATGCCCTGGGGCAGGTGAATGTGTGATGCCCTGGGGCAGGTGAATGTGTGATGCTCTGGGGCAGGTGAATGTGTGATGCTATGAGGCAGGTGAATGTGTAATGCTCTGGGGCAGGTGAATGTGTGATGGTCTGGGGGAATCCCCAAGTCACTTCACTGTGTTTCCCTGATTTGTTTATGTATGTCTTTCTGCAAATTCAGTTGGGGATTCCTTTTAAACTGTTAAAGCACACACCTGGACTACTAATGACTCAGTCACCCTGCCAAGGCCTGGCCAGGGGTATGTGTGCATAGACACACACACACACACACACACACACACACACACACACACACACACACACACACACACACACACACACACACACATACACAGGCACAGGCACAAAAATGCAGACATGTACATGATACCTTCAGCAGAATGGTGTATTGTTTGTGTAGCAGAATTATAAAAAAAGATTTGCATACCACGGTTTCTAACCACTGTATACACCTATACACCTAACTCTAACTGGTGTGTAACAGCTTACTGGGTGTGGGTTGTGTATTTTGATGAGGCTGAAGTAAGCCATATGCAAAATGAAAACTTAAACTATCATATATACATTTATGTAATAAAAATATATTCATTTTTGTTTAATTGTAATTTCTGGTGGTATTTTTTTCAGAACAACTTGTGGATTTCTATATTCTTTATAGAAAAAAAACAGACAGCAGTGCTATGACCTCATCTATCTGTGCAGGAGCTAACAGTAATGAGAATGTAGTTATTTATAGAGGCCATCTCAGCCCTTCTGATGGTACACTTTCAAGAAGTAAAAAAATAAATGCTAACCAGTAAATGCAGAAAGTCTGGAACAATGTTTCTGAGAGAGGTGTTTGCTTATATCATGTGGTTTAAAACCAGTGCTACAATCAAACCTGACAGGTTTGTTATTAAATACACATGCATGATAAGAATCAGGCCTGACGTTTCTGAAGACCTTGAACTACCCCCCTCCCCCCACTTCCCAACCCCTGTAAACAGGTGCAGCAGAGCTCTGCAAAGCAACGGCCAGATATTCTCCCACCTGGGGATTTTCCAAACATGCCGAGCAGGTAGATGTCCTGAAAACCATCGTTCTGACACAGTGCAGCAGTCACTCGCACTCACAGCAGGACATGCTGTAAAAGGAAATACCTTTCAAAGCAGAGTTCACCCTGTCCTAAGGATGAAGAAGAGAAACTAAAACCACTTTTGTGAATCATCACAGAAAACGAAAATAATTTGTGATTTAAAGCCAAATTATTCACAATCAAAATCAATTACTATTTTTTTCTGAATTCCTTTCTGACTACATGTAGCCAGTGATTTTAAGCTTAAAAAAAAATCTTAAACTGAACAAAGTTTAGGGGCATTAGGGGAATTCACACAAAAATTTTATTTCCCATTCAACCCTGGATATACTGCTGTGGTTTATATGCTAATTCTCTGTCCATTATTAATTAGTCTTTTACTGTAGGTGATTGGGTAAGCAGCTATAAGTCAATGATTCTGTAAGGTTCTCATGATACCCCACACACTGATCTAGTCACTGAATCTCAGAGGAAATTGAGAGACTTCTGTAAACATCTCATACACGTGTGTCTCTGCAAATTGCACACCGAAAACCCTCCTGGAGTGTGAAGGGCTCCCACGGGTTACGAAGTGCAGAGGAGTTTTGCAGGCATGGCGAGGTGTTTACAGAGCGAGCTCACCTTCCCACAGCCTGGGCTGTGCAATAGTGGCGGTGGAGGGCAGCAAAATTGGCCCATAAAATAGTGCAATATTCCAGATGGCAGACATTATCAGTCTCAGCAGTGCAAATCAGACGTGTCCCAGCTGACAACGGATTCTGGACTTATAGCATTTTCATTACTAATCAAGTCTCAGCACCAGCAGTGAAACAGTGTCACTGTGCCTCCATGATCTCGTGATTTCTCAGCAGGAAAACATAATCCTACAGGTCTCTGAGTGGTTTGTGGAGAATAACCAATTGTGGACAGAAATGACTCTTCTGAATTCTTCAATTTTCCCCACAAAATTACATACACTTCAATTTCTGTTAGACACAATCGCATTTATTATTAATATTTATATGGATGTTATTATCTTGTAGGTGTTTCTAAGATTATTTGAACTATATGCAAAGATGGTGTTAATCACTGAATGTGAATCGGGACTGGCCTTGACGTCTATTCACTGACAGAATTATAGTATTATTGCAGCAGGTTTTTACCTGTCACACTTTACTGCTCTATGTGATTTATTTACCTTCAGACAGAGTAGAGCAGCTGTAAATCTTTTGATGAATCACTTTATCACTTTGCAAGGAAAAAATTACCTTAAGAAATATAAACAAATCTTATCATATCATAAGAATGTTGTTTTCCAAATTTTTGAACACAGAGAAATGTTCTAGCATGTTTCTGGTACACTGGACTGTTTATTCAAATTTTTCTACTTAGAAGGAAAATTCAATTTCTCAATAATTCGTCAATTTAAAATAATTCTGTGATTGTTTGATTTGAAAAGTTCCTCCACAACATACAGGGGATTCTGTAAAGGCAGAATGGGGAGTGTGAGGGTTTTCTCTGGACACTGTGAAACTCCATGTAACACTGCAATCCTGATAACACTGAGTCCCATGTGCATGACAACAGGTTGCTTTTTTAACACTATTTATGTTGTGAGTTTATCACACACCCAGAAGTCAAAACCACAGCGTGATGTATTTACACAAATTTTCTGTGAAATACAATTGAATGGTGATGATAGATCAGTTCATTTTAAAAGAGAAATTTGTAACTTTAAATTAAACTGTGGTGGACGTGTTGAGGGTGTTAACCTCAGCGTCTACATTTACAGGAAAAGCCGTTTTTTCACTGTTTTTTTTTTTCAAGGACAGCACTAGAATTCATTCCTTTTCATTTAGTGATTGTGTTATCTTGATTAATAAGCAATTGCTATCATAATTAGTTACACCTGTGGTGTGTGTTTGAAACACAAACACAACATACTTCATATTTTATCCAAAAAGTGACTCAGGCTACCATAGCTATAACACAGGCTGCCATAACTAACTCAGAATGCCGTACCTATATCACAGGCTTTCTCACACAAGACTGCTCTGTCACTCAATGTGCAATGATTTTCAAAATGCAAACAACACTGGAAACACTGGACAAATACATATACTATGTGTTTCCCTTACTTCTATTTTTGCCTCCACAAATATTTTGTCAACTAAAGAAACTTGATCTGTTGGCCTAACTCTCACTACAGGTATAATGACTGTGTTTACAGGTAGGTACAAATAAATGAATGTTTTACTGTATTGCAAATCCAGAATAACAGTATTTACTGCAATATATGATAATGAAACAAATACAGTAATACCAAATCAGCGTTTTCACTCTGCACAATAATATGCACATTTCTTTCTGCCAGTATCAGTATCAAAATACCACTGCTGTGAGCTTCATCCATTCTGTCCACCTCACTGAACGCATGCAAACAGGAACACAGTGAGGAAACACCTGGAAACACCTGGAAACACTTAGACATGCTGGAAACACATCTGGAAACACCTGGAAACACCTAGACATGGTGTAAACACATCTGGAAACACCTAGACATGGTGGAAACACATCTGGAAACACCTGGGCAGGTTGGAAACACACCTGGAAACACCTGGGCAGGTCAAAAACACACCTGGAAACACCTGGGCAGGTTGGAAACACACCTGGAAACACAGCTAGGAGTTTCAGGAATACATGGACTACAGTAATAGTGAAAAATCTTTTCAGCAACAACTACATCCAACTTTGCCAATTTACATGCACATTACCAGTATTACCACTACTGTACTGATCTGTTTTACGCAGTTTATGTTTCAAATGCATCTGTTTCATCTGTCTGTCAACATGCAACATATTTCTATGCACAGTGATCAGAATTTTGTTTGGTTTTGAACTGAGAGTGTCTACATGTCTATGTTGCTGTAGCAGTACAGAGTTGTGATCCCCGGCTGGAGGTGGACCCTGGCTGAGAGGTGGTCATCACTTTTGGAAGCAGTGGTGACTGAATGCCTTTTGTGTTGAAAGCGATGCAAAAGTACAGACAGAATTTAGTTCACATAGTCTGTTGATATGGTGAATGTGTTTTGAAGCATGTTGAAAGAAGTGGCCATGATACTGAGACAAGTGTGACATCAGTGTGAGAAGCTGTAATACTGTTGCTAATGGTAACACAAAGGTGGTGCACCTGTGAGCCCTTTGGAGTAGCCCACACCGTTACCCTGCCTGGAAGGCTGTCTGGGAGAAGAATTTGCATAAAGGGGTTGGCACAGAGATAAGGGGAATCCAGAAAAGTGTGTGTGTGTGTGTGTGTGTGTGTGTGTGTGTGTGTGTGTGTGTGTGTGTGTGTGTGTATGTGTGTGTGTGTGTGTGTGTGTGTGTGTGTGTGTGTGTGTGTGTGTGTGTGTGTGTGTGTGTGTGTGTATGTGTGTGTGTGTGTGTGTGTCTGTGTGCATGCATGTGTGTGTACATGCATGTGTGTGCATGCATGTGTGCGAGAGTGCACAAATGTGTAGGCTTGCATATGTGTTTGTGTGTGATAGAGAGAGAGATAGAGAAAGAGAGAGGGAGAGATGGATGATATAAAAGGAGGTGTCGTGACAGCAGGTGCACATTACAGGTGACTTGTTGCCCTATTCTTTCACTCTCTCTCACTCTTCAGTGGACCTACTGCACCCTCCTGCTTATTTTGTGATTCATCACGAACGTTTCCAAGGTAACATGTTTACACTCTTAAGATCTATTTGGTCATCTAAATGGAGTTAACATCTGATCTGTGCAAAATTTGCTGTATAAGCCTGATGAGACTTCATACTGTCTGATGAGACTTCATACTGTCTGACTTGGGAGCGTCATTCTGTGGGATGTGCTGTTTTTGCAGCTGCTGTGTGTCTGTGTGCAGAGCATGCCGGCTAACCCTGAACTGGTGGGTCTACTTTTTGTCAAATTTTGTTATTTTTAGTTTAGACTCAACACACCAAAAACAAATGTGCCTTTTTACTACACTAGTTCTTTGAGTCATTGTCGGTGAAGGGCACCTTTCCTATGTACACAGGAGCCGTGTCACCCCACAGTTGGGACAGGCCCCTTGAAGGTGGAAGAAACACACAGACATTTCTAAATAACACAGCTGAAATGTAGTTGAAGACTACTATCATTGTCATAACTTGTCTGAACAGAGATTATCAATGCGCAAAGCAGATTATTATCAAGCAGATAATCACCAGGGTGTTTGTGTCTACACACAAGATATAGTTTATGGTCTCCAAGCTATTTTGTCTATAATGCAAATTAATTAACTGAATGATGTTGTGATATGTAACCCGTACACAATGTGTCCTTTGGGATATGTAATAGCCACAAAACAACCTGTTTGTAATACACATAAGCTTGGTTAACATGGGTGTTTTGGTTAAATGTTCAATTGTAAACAGTTGCACACACACACCTGCGTACATAGGGAATGTGTTCAGCTTGACATTGGTTAACCTGTTATCCAGTTTTGTGCCCAGTTTGTTAATGCATAATTAGACAGAAGTACAATGACTACCTGATCCAGTTTTAGGTCAGGAACCTAAAATTGAGGCTTTCCTAAGTACAGCTTTAGGTGTAGGCATAAGGTGACTGGTGTTGACAGGTGACTTTACAGGAGAGTTTTATTCTGAATGTCTTGAATGTCCTGTATATCTGGATTCTGTCATATAGGTCTACTTGCTACTGTTCTGTGTTTCTGCAGATCCATTATATCCAGGAGGTGAAAGTGGGTGAGTCGCCGGCCGGCGAGGTGGACCTGGACATGATTGAGGAATATCTGAAGGAGCACACAGGGGAAGTGCAGCCAAGGACCTGCATCCAGAGCAGGAGCAACGTGGAGCCACTGACCTCAGGTCAGGAGGGGAGAACAGTAAGATCCTCACAACAGAGGTGTGAGTGTCCAAAAAAAACAACAGATTGGATGGAAGAGCTTTTCTAGAGGGCAAGTCGAAGGCAACTCTCCAGGAAAAGAATCTCTGCTTAATCGGGATGTTCTTGAAGATCTTCAAGATTCTACAGAGAGCTTAATTGACTAATTTTGTTTGTGTTGTGTTGTTCATTCATGTGTTGTTTTTCTCTGCAGAACACAGCTGGTCAGGTCGACATTCATATGAATGGCAGTACAGTGGCCTAGTAGGACCAAAAGAGACGTGCTGTGAAGAGCAGCCTCAACGGCAGCAGGCATGGCTCAGTTTCTCAAGTCCCAGTGAGTGGGTAAGCACACACACACACACACACACACACACACACACACACACACACAGGCGCACAAGCATACACAGGCACACACACACACACACACACACACACACACACACACACACACACACACACAGGCACACACACACAGGCACACACAATGAACCTGCAGGCACTATCTGTGGTTTATTTGCTATTTTTATTGTTGTAGGGAGTGCACTGTCAGTATGACAACCATCGCTGCAGTGACACAGACTCACAGTCCAGCACTTCAGGCTGCCAGGACTTTCCTCCTTCCCCCCCTGAAGACATCAGGAGGCCGGGCTGGGAACCACTGCCCATGGCTCCTCTGACTGGTACCTGTGGTTTTGCACACACGTGTACACATAAACACATTTACCAGTTTTTTTGTCCCGCCTGTTCTATAGGCATACCCAGTGATTAGTCAGTACATATATGCTACATAAGGATACTTGAATACTTGAATCTTTCTGAGATCACTATCACTAGTGGTTGTTAAAATATATAAGCATGAAAGGAAAGTAATTTCATGATCAGGTGAGAAATCTTGCTTTCTCTCTCCAGGAAAAAGGAAAGAACGCCTGTTTCAGTTTCTCTACGAGATGCTTCAGACTCCAGACATGCGCAGCTGCATCTGGTGGGTGCAGTCAGCTAACGGCACATTTCAGTTCTCCTCCCAGAACAAGGAGAAACTGGCTGAAATGTGGGGGAGACGCAAGGGAAACCGCAAGACCATGACCTACCAGAAGATGGCGCGTGCCCTCAGGAACTACTCCCGCACCGGCGAGATATGCAAAGTGAAACGTAAGCTCACTTACAGGTTCGATGAGAAAACACTCAGGGGGCTTCAGAATAACTCACAAAAACATATGCAGATTTAATATGGTGTCTTACTACAAGTCCCTCTCCACAAGGAAAACATGAATGAATACTAAGTATTCACAGTAAGTTTTGCTAATTTCTAATGCCTACATGTACTTTTGATATGTTTATGCAGTTTTATAGGTCTGGCTGGACAGGATTTAATCCGAATTGTTGGTAGATGGTGTTTCGTATTGTTATACCTTAGAGGCAACAATAACTTTTATCTTTTAAAAATGCAGTGTATGAAAATCTGAGGATTGTCATGTAATGCAAAGCTACGTTATATGTAGTGACTCCTTGTACTTTGTGTTTTTACTTGTATCAATCTTATGTATAATGTAAATGTACAACTCAGAATCGTGGACTGAATAAAATCATTCTAATGTTCTAATGTTTAGATGAAAGAAGTAACTCATTTCACATATGCATAACGACAACATATAAAAGTGATCAAACACTCAGATGTAAGCTCACGTCACTGTAAATAACAGCAGGGTTATCAGGAATAATAACTTTAAAGGAGTTGTGGAAGTTTTTGGTGAAGAGACAGTTGTTCTGCTGATTTTGATACATTATTTGATTAGACAGCTTTCATGTGTAGCTTTACCAACCCAATGTAGTTATTCTTTTGGTAAGACACTGGATTCTTATGATTAATTTTTAACAAATATTTTTAAGAGCAGATCGAATTAATATTATTATATAATATATTATGATTATATATACCATTTTAATTCTGTCGGCCATATCACATGTTGTACCAAGAGCCTCTACAGGTACACATAAAATGATGAATAGTGTATAGTTTATAGCTTCATAAGCTTCACTACATATACATATACCCAAACATTGGGAAATTATGCCTATTATGCATTACATGTTACAGTGTATGCCAAGGGTGACCTAGTTCCTCATAATAGTTCCAGTCCAAAAACATGGAGGTTAGGTAAATTGGCAGTCAACAAAAAATTCTCCCTGAGTGTGTGTCTGTGTCTCTATGTTCAATAAAAAGTAGTGTCTGAGTGTGTGTGTGTTTGCTTGTATGCCCAGCGGTGGATGGTGCTCTGCCACTAGGGTCTGTCCTCTCTCCCCTTCCTGCAACCCATTCAGTCCCCCAGGGGGCTGTGGATTCTGGTAGAGAGTACGCTGTGCGCAATTGGCTGCCGCTTCTCACCGGTGTGTGTGTGATTGGTTGTCTGTGAATTGTACCTGTGTTAAATTGTAAAGCGCCTTGGGAATTTGGAAAGGCGCTATATAAATTGAACATTCATTCATTCATTCATAATACTTGCAGTTTGACTACTGTGTCTAGTCGGCTGCACAATAGCGTTAATATTTGCATGCTTAGAACTACATAATGGTGATGGAGTATCTGGTATGAGCACATCAGTGGCTATAAAACTACGTCACTCTAAACCTGCGGTCTTGTAATAAAACTGATAAAGAGTTTCAGGGTGGAGTTTAAGGCTATGTTGTGTGTGGCTACATGATGATGATTTAAAACACAAGGTAAAAATATCTTTTCATATCTATAGTCAGCACAGCATGCTGATAGCAACCCACACACTACGAGAACACAAAACACAATGATTAATCAGTGTTAATCAGTGTGTTCAAGTGTAAAATCTAGTATTGATGAACCCTGTTCATCACAAACCAACATGTCCTGTAAATGTACAGGAGCACTACACATCACTGCCACCAAAACACACACACACACACACACACACACACACACACACACACACACACACACACACACACACACACATTACACCTCCCCCGCCACCAAACTACACACACACACAAACACACACACACACACATTACACCTCCCCCGCCACCAAACTACACACACACACACACACACATACGCACACAGTACACCTCCCCCGCCACCAAACCACACACACACACACACACACACACACTACACCTGCCGCAAACACACACACACACTACACCTCACCACTACCAAAACACACACACACACAAACACACACACACCTACACAAACTACACCTCACTGCCACCAAAACACACACACACACACACAGTACTCCTCCCTGCCACCAAACCACCCAAACACACACACTCACACATACACACACTACACCTCACTGCCAACAAACCACAAACACATACACACGCACACACACATGCACACACTACACCACACTGCCACAAAACCACACAAACACACACACTCACACATACACACACTACACCTCACTGCCAACAAACCACAAACACATACACACACACTCACACATACACACACTACACCTCACTGCCACCAAACTACAAACACATACACACGCACACACACATGCACACACTACACCACACTCCCACAAAACCACACAAACACACACACATGCACACACTACACCACACTGCCACAAAACCACACAAACACACACACATGCACACACTACACCTCACTGCCACCAACACACACACACACACACACACACACACACACACACACACACACACACAGTACACCTCAATACCACCAAAACACACACACAAACACACTGGCACACACTACACCTCATCACCACCACTGCGTGACACGAGATCTTTGCATTTTATACAATATTTAAGGTTTTGAACCTTAGGTTTTCATTTTTGACATGCTGTTTTCAAGCATTTGTAAATAAGACAAAAATGATCCAGAATTTTGTTATTGGATAACCTTGTGTGTATAGAAAATTTAAGCATTATAAAAACATGTAAAATGACTGCATTTTGTGCCATAACAACATGAATTGAACTAATAGTATAGCCACTGAAGACTGATGTTGTGTTCAATGTGTTTAGAGTTTTGAAAATGTGACTACAGATTGGACAAACGCATGGTAGCAGTCGTCAAAAACTGTAAATGACTGTCCTCGGCCCAGTCAGGAGTTGGGACCTGAGAATAGAATAGAATGAGCATAGAAACATAAATCGACAATATCATCTGTAGCATCTTTATGCATGGATAAACCAGGGGAGTCGGAACTCGGCACAACACCGGCTGAAAGCCAAATCTGTTGCACGTAAAATGCTACAGGCCCCATTCAGAAACTGATCAGTTCACTTATGTTCAGTTAAATGTATTCAGTTCAGTAGATATATGTGGCTTATACAACATTTTCCATTTTTTAAAAAACTTTGTAGGTGTGGCTTATATTGAGGTGAGCTCTTGTTCACAAATGTCAGCAAATTATTAATAGCTGAACACTTATTTAATATAAACATACCTAGTTAGCAATTCGCTGACAATTTCTTGCGATTCCATCCTTTCTGCTTGTAAAACCTCACGGTAGTGCTGGCTAGGAGCTGCTAACTAGCCAGCGCAAGAGCTAAAACCACGAAGAACTGACGTATGGACCAACGAGAATACCCTGAGACCATTGGAGCACGCCCCCACCATTCTAATTCGAAACATGATTGGTTGATTTAACTGCCAATCCATAATAAAAGCTCAATGTAAAAGGCAAGGGTATGCAACAGATAAACCGAAGGTCTTGGGGGGGGGGGGGGGGAGTTCTTTCTCTGTTTTACCTAGAAACAATGGTGTGAAATATTCTGATTGGTTGATTTTTTATTTCAGTTTTTTTCCAGCACAAGCACGAAAAGTGGATTTGCAAACCGATTTAGAGGAAAAATACTAATTATTGGTGAAGCGTAACTTAAATGTGTTCCACAAAGGCACTGAGGAGACTGTCAGCCACAACGTGTAGCTACAACTTGACGCCAACTGAATCAATTTGTAGCAAACTTTGGTTCAACTTAATCATCAAATATTGCTAGAGTTTGAGTTTGAACTGGTTTTTAGTATTGCACTGTGTTACATTTAATAATTACATCATGCAAAATTATGCCTCCAGTTGTAACAGATATAGCATTACACAAAGAAGTCAAAATTATACATAAGGCAAACTTATCGCAACGTATTTCTTCAATTTTGATGTCGAGTTCTTGTAGGCTCAAATGTCCACACATTTTGGCAGATTCAACTGACAGCGCATTATATAACTGTTCTTTTTACATGTTTGTAATGTGAACATTGGCTGTATGAGGGATGCTCTGTAGGTTTTCTGTCACTTTCTTGCTACCAGTGGAGAAAGTTTGCGTATGTGATCATGTGACTGACCAGCTTCATTTGATTTGATCATCACCCATACTCAGGTAATGAGACGTTGGTCAGTCTTCTCACTGAAAAAACGATTTATTCACAAAACTAAAGTAACGGTAGCAAGCTGAATAAAAATCGAGTTTTTATCACCACATATTTACTCAAGTAAAAGGAGAAGTCTTTCATATTAAAGCTACTCTCACAAGTACATTTTTGTCCAAAAAGCTACTTGAGTAAATGTAACGGAGTAAATTTAACGCGTTTCTATGGATCTTTTTTAGTGTCACCAGAACCTGAACCTGAATCCATTATTACTTGAAAAAACAGTCTGTGAAATTCATTCAGGTCAGTGGCGGTTCTAGGGGTGGGGCCACAGAGGCATTGGCCCCAGCTGAAATCTGATTGGCCCCCTGAAGCGCCCTTGTCCTGTCACTCATCTGTCCTTTGCCCGAGAGCGATGATCATCAGATTATAGGTGGATGCAATTCCATACCCAAACACTAGTGGCGCCAAATCGGAATGTCCAGCGTGAATAAGGGCGTACTCACACTAGGCTCTGTGATCCGGGCCCGGGCACGGTTGCCTGCCGAAGCACGGTTCGTTTGGCTAGTGTGAGCGCTCCAACCGTGCCCGGGCCCGGATCAGTTAACCGTGCTCGGGCCCGTTTTGAAGAGGTGGGCCAGGGCACGATTCATGTGGACTCGGGCACGGTTCGCTTCTAGTGTGAGCGCTATCCGTGCCCGGGCCTGCTTGGTGCCTCGTCTGATTGGTTCATTTCGCTGGAACTCAAACATGACATCAGTGATGCGACGCTCACGTTAAACAGTCATAGCGGCAAAGCGATTAGCAGACAATCGTTGTGTTAAATTATCGATAAATCTGTGCTTGCACCGTGTTTCTGCACTCCCAAAACGACTCCAAAAATACAATAAAAAGAGAATCGTGAACTCTATAGTGTTGTGCGAGCGCGCTTTTTTCCAAATAAAGCGGCGTTGTGATGACGTAAGCGTGCTCGGGCCGGGTTGCTGAAGCGAGTGTGAGTGCAGGCCAGAGGGGGAGTGGGGAGGGGGGATAACCGGGCCCCAGCACGGAACGAGCAAACCGTGCCTAGTGTGAGTACACCCTAAAGCTTACAGAAGAAGATTTGCACGATCCCGCGGAGAAAGTTTTTCTATCCACAACCGATGGCACTTTTGAGGAGTTGGTTGGTAAGTCATAAATCCATGTTTACTCACAGCTGTCACGTAGCTTAAGTCTGATTAACATTAACATCTAACATTAAATTAAGATGCAAAGCTAACATTAGTTAACAGTAGTGTTAACCGAGGCCCTACTTGTGTTTAGACATGAACGTTAGCATTTCGCTAATAAATGTAATGTGGATTCATGTTCTTCATTGTAACTTTAACATTAAATATAATGTTTGGCAATGATAGAGAGTATAAAAAGAAAGGGTCAGTGTCAGGCAGGAATTCAGCAGTTTTTGGCCAAAAGATTGAGCCAGCCAGACGCTGAAACAGAGCAGAGAGAGGGCAGAGAGAGGGCAGAGAGAGCAGCAGAAGACTGTAGACCAGAGGCTGGTCAGGAGCAGGGCAACAACAGTTAATGCTGTAATGTTTGATATTGTCAGGGTTGCCAACTTTTGACATTCGCTTGGAGTGAGATATTAGCCTGGAGGAGGTGGCGAGTGTAAATTGTTGGGGGGGGGGGGGGTGACGTACATTTAATCATGTATGTGGATCAGAGGTAAATAAACTGGATTTTTTTTTCCGCCGTGAGATATCGAAAGTGTGGCGTGAGAGTGTGTGAAAACGGTCAAATGCGTGTGTCTCACGCTCAATGTGTGAGAGTTTGCAACCCTGTATTGTAACTTGTGCAATGGCACATAAGTTCACTTTAATGTAATGGCTTAAATTTTTATTGGTTCATATATCACCACATCTACCACAACTCACTATATATTTTAAGCTTTCAAGTCTTTCCTTCAGTTTTAAATAAATAATAAGGTGGTCTTGTAGACAACATGGTTTCTGCTGAATAGTTTATGACATATATTGGGACAGGACTCTCTCTGATAAGGACAAGCAGAGTGAAGTTGATGACTTAACTCCCCATTCTACTGAGCCACCAGAGTCACCAATCAGTGCAGATCCTACAGGATCTGATGGTAAGAGGCTCTCTTGGAAAGTAATAACTGATTGTGTTAAATAGGCTTATGTTAAATAATTTGTCATTTGCTGCTTTCAGACATTCCAGTGTGGTGCACAGAATCCTGTGCAGACGTCAAATGATTGTTCTACTCCAGTAGGACCTGATGGTATGCTTTTCATTCTGTAAATAGTCTTTAAATTTCAGTGAATTATGCACTCATTCACTTACTGTTGCTGAATGCCATGAAAGTTAAAAGTTGAGGGATATTAACAATTGACTGTGTGCTATTGTGTGCAAGGATGTTGGACAAATACTTGGCCCCTCTATGAATATTGTGGCCCCTTGATGGCCCCTTACTCAGAAAAATCCTAGATCCACCACTGATTCAGGTATGCAAAAATTCAAGTTAAAATTCAGGTTCAGGTCGAAATTCAGGTTTGGGTCAAAATTCAGGTTCAGGTCGAAATTCAGGTTTGGGTCAAAATTCAGGTTCGGGTTGAAATTCAGGTTTGGGTCGCAATTCAGGTTCAGGTCGAAATTCAGGTTCAGGTTGAAATTCGGGTCGTGAATGCATCTGGGATATTTAGGATGAGCAAACAAACTCGAACTGCATCTGGCCAATCACAAAACATATCAGAGGTCATTGGGAGGCGCGTCTTTCTGCAAAATTTCCTGTAAGGGTGCGGTCCCTGTTTGGCATGTAAGTAGCATTTAAGCAGCATGAAAGTGACCACTGTGCCACCCAGTGTCACATAATGCCAGTGTGTCACATAATCTTGTGGCCAGTGCTGCTTGATTGTGGCCTCCGTTGAAACACAGGCTGCCTCTGCTAACGGGCATCTAAAGAGTCTTTTGCGTGACTGCGTATCGGCCACTCGCTTAAATCATCCCGACAAGCCCCGAATCACCATCTGTTGCATTTGTTGAAATGAAGATGGTTCATAACTTTTATATCAACAACTATTTATTTTTACAAAATTAAGGATTGGTTGTAAGATTATCTTGAGGCCTTGTCAACTGCTGTTGTTGTTGCTAATGTTGTTATTATTGCTGTTGTTGTTGTCGTTTGCAAATTATGTTGAGTGAAAGATACTAGCCGACATCCAGCTAGACAGCTCAAAATGACTAGTTCAGAATACTGTTTTGCGATAACGTCAAATTAAGATTATAGGAGGGTATGCGAAGACTATTAAAGGATTTTAACTTAAACAGCACTTTAAAGGATTTATAATTATAGATGTATGGTTATCAGTGAATGTTCCTCCACGCCATCAGCGTAATCTAAACCTCTGTGAGCGAGTGGTATCGCATTTGTAGTATGCATCAGAAACCTCTAAATTAGAGACAGTGAAACCATGTTAAAACAAGGTCAAAAGTGTGCCCACACTCCTCCTGCCACTAAACCACATACACATACAGATGCACACACACATTCACTCACACACACACACACACTACACGTCCCCCACCAGTAATGTCAGTAACGCGTTACTCTAATCTTACCACATTTTTCAGTAACGAATAATATAACGAGTTACTATTTCCAGTCCAGTAATCAGATTAAAGTTACTTATCCAAGTAACTTATCCAAGTAACTGTGCATTACTATTTTTATTTTCCATAGTAAAAATATATATTTTTGCTTTCTTCTTGGCTCAGTTAAACTTTTGCGTCTGACTGTAGTGCTTGACTCTGCACGCTGGGCGCTAACCTGTGAGAGCGCGAGTGCGTTCACGTCATTCTGTGCAGTGTTCTCCCGAACGATATGTGGTAGTGTAAAGAAATACCCCTCAAAAACAGGGGAAGGAACATTTACTTGACCAATTTTAATGTTGCATTGTGTTCCAGGTTTGAAAAGTGCTGGAATTTTGGCTAACGTACGTAAAAATGCTTGAAATTGTAATGGTATTTAGTTTCACAACAAATAGCTGTCTGACTGAATAGTTCGCTTGTATTACGTTTACAAATACATTTACAAATAATATCGCGCCTCATCACAAATGTAATGTCAGGAGATACATTATTTAAATGTCAGGAGATACATTGTTACTGGTAAAAATGCACTGCTGCATTTTGCTGCTGAATGTAACTACCAAGGGTGGAAAGTAACTAATAACATTTACTCACATTACTGTAATTGAGTACTTTTTATGAGTAATTTGTAATTTTCTGAGTAGTTTTTGAAATATGTAATTTTACTTGAGTACATTTTGAACCAAGTAGTTTTACTTTACTACATTTGAACGCCCTCACATTACTGAGTAAAAAAATATTGATGGTGAAAAATTAAATGCGGCAGAAATTTAAACTTCTGAGTCCCAGTACTGAAAGCCAAGTGTGTGGCCTTGCCTTGCGCGCGCCCTTTCCATTGTCTCATAATGAGGTCCTAATCTGGTGCACTTTTTTTCCAAAAGGATGAGATTGTTCTATCTTTAAATCTTCTATCTATCAGGTTCTGTGGGATCCTGTGGACATTTTATTGTGAAAAGTGGAATCCTGTGGGAGCTGTATTTTGAATAGTTGAATCCTGTGAGCTTTTTAATAGTGGAATCCTGTGCGCATTTTGTTTTATTTCGAGATGTGGGATCCTGTGGGCATTTTATTGTGAATAGTGGGATCCGGTGGGCACTGTATTTTGAATAGTTGGATCCTGTGAGCATTTACTTTTAAATTGTGGAATCCTATGAGCATTTTTAAATTTTTGATGTGGGATCCTGTGGGCATTTTATTGTGAGTAGTGGAATCCTGTTGCATTTTAGTTTGATTTGTGGCATCTTGTGGGCACTTAATTTTGTGTGCATTTTGTTTTTTGAATAATTTGTAATTTAAATTTCTTTATTCTTATCATAGTGTTGTCCGTTGGACAATAGGACTGACAATTGTTTGCACTTTATGGTACAGGTTGTGACTGTCCTTGTGCTGTGAGGAAGTATGTTCCTGAGCCCAGCTGATCTTTTTGCAAGTGTGGATGTGCACTTAAATACACTTTGAAATCGATTAAAACAACTTGTGCTGAATTTGGTTCACGATTCATCCATGCATTAAATAACTGAGAGTAACTAAGTAACTTTTACTCAAATTACATTTTAAATGAAGTAATTTTGTACTTTTACTCAAGTAAATTTTGAGATGGGTAATTTTACTTTTACTCTGAGTAGATTTTAGGCAAAGTAATGATACTTTTACTCAATTACAATTTTTCAGTACTCTTTCCACCTCTGGTAACTACTAAAGTAACTTGTAATCTAATATAGTTACTTTAAAAATCAAGTAATATGTCATGTAACTAAGTTACTTTTTAAAGGAGTAATCAGTAATCAGATCATTTTTTCAAGGTAACTAAGCCATCACTGTCCCCCACACACACACATACACAATACACCTCACCTGTCACCAAACCACATAGACACACATACACACCTACACATGCAAAGCATAAAAACAGCATTCCATCCAAATTGTTAATGATTTTTAAGCATAGCAAAAAGACATCTATCTATCTATCTATCTATCTATCTATCTATCTATCTATCTATCTATCTGTCTGTCTGTCTGTCTGTCTGTCTACATCAAATCTCTACATCAAAATAGCACTGCAGACTGAATCATTGGAGTTTTTCAACTTTTATTAGACATAAACTGAATTAAAATGCTCTCTGTGCTCAACAGTTGGGTGTAACACCATCTCCATTGTATCTCCAACATACTACTGAAACAAAACAAATTTGTTCACTGCTTTATTTACGTTTTACTAAAGTAATTATTAAAGTTATTAAACTTACTAAAGTGTTATTAGCAGACGAGTATAGCTTTTACACATCAAAATACCAACTCAAATATGTTTACAGGAATTGTGCAAATAAAATAAACATTACAATGAAAATATCAACAACTATTTATTTTTACAAAATTAAGGATTGGTTGTAAAATTATCTTGAGGCCTTGTTAACTGCTGTTGTTGTTGCTAATGTTGATGTTATTGCTGTTGTTGTTGTCATTGTTGCTGCTGCATTTGTTGTTGTTGTTGTAACTGTTGTTGTTGCTGCATTTGTTGTTGTAACTGTTGTTGATGCAGCTGTTGTTGTTGTTGTCATTGTTGTTTCTGATGTTGTTGTTGTTGCTTTTATTGATGCTGTTGGTAAAGTTTTTGTCAGTTGCTTTGGTGCATTTTGCAAATGGTTGGAGAAGTAATTTTGCAAGAAGTAAAGTTGCTAAATGCACCAAAGCAACCAAGAAACACTGTAAATATCACAGTAAGTGAACTCATCAGTATATAGAAAATAACTACAAAGGCAACAGCCAATAGCAGATTATGGAGAACTGAAAGAAAATACATTTTTTCTTTACTAAATAAGTGCTGGTCTTGAATGTTTCTGAAGATCTCTAATGTAAACCATATTAGAAATGATCTGTCGTATATATATAGGAGTTGGCCAGGGAGGGGCGCTGTTGTGCTGCTGGTGGCTCCTGATGATGTATCATTTCTATATGTACTGTACCTCAATGTTGTCATGGTCTGCTTCATCCATCTGCAATGTATCCGTCTTGGTCTACAGCCCAGTGCACCTCCACCAGTGCAGTGTGCCTTAGTCAAACACCCTGGTCAAATATGCCAGTCATAAAAGAGATAACAATGTTCAACAGAGGCTTTGTGTCTCTTGACTCTTGACTAACACTGCCGCTTTTAACACCAACTCCTCTGTGAAATGTTGAAGAAGCAGTTCCTCTGTGACATTTGCTAGCACAGAGATTGCTTATATGAATTCTTCACCCATTTGCCATTTTTAAACTGAACGCAGCTATCATAACCATCACCTTTACTATCTGCAGATTAGATGTGTGACTTGGGCAACTGACTTGACAACAGCTGTTTGAAATCTCTTTGACATCCATAAAGCCTCAAGACAGCTGCCTAGATAGTTCTTACACAGTGATATGATTTTTTTTTTTTTATAATGTGTTATGCTTATAACATTCATACATGTTTTAAAGTCTTAACTGGCACATTGTAAATAGATTAGAGTGTTGTATTATTGAATACACATGGCTCTATTTCCCCTCCCAGAACCCAAATGCTCACACAGATTTGTACACTCTGAACACAGCCTAATTCACAGGAGCTGGCAAAGCTTTGCCAGTATTCACCTGATACATGCAAAATGTAGAAGTGTACTGAATTCTTTGGTCATTACAATAAGCACATTTTATTACGGAGCATACTTCACAATACGAAGTTATGACGAAAGCTATTCCATTCAAAACACAATGTTTCATTCACTCCCGTTAAACCCAAATAACTCTAATAAATAAACAAATAAACACTACCAATTTTAATGTTAAACAGTTCTACAGATGGAATCAACCAATGAGAGAACAGTAATGTGCTGGGCAAAACAAGACACGCCCAGATGCTTTCATACTTTTTTTGCATTGTATTATTTCATCAGCACACTGATATGACAAGCAAGCCCTTGGTTTTGACAGCAAGAGGTAAAGACGTGGGAGACAAAGAAAGAGGATGTGTTATTTGAAGCTTCATGCACAAACACAAAACGTGTTTTGTTTCATTATGAAATTAGTAATTTATTTTGTGTGTGTTTTTTAAAACAAAGTTTAATAATAATAATAATAGCCCTTGGAATTTATATAGCATTTTTGGCTATTGGTGCACTCTGACTAAAATACACTGATGTGTAGACTGGTCTGTACATAGGTCTGTACACTGGTCTGCACACAGGTCTGTAGCCTGCTCTGTACACTGGTCTATACACATATCTGTGCTCTGTACACTGGTTTCTACGCAGGTCTGTACAGTGGGCTGTAGACTGATCTGTACACTGGTGTTAGCTATAGACTTTCTGTATACAACCATACTGTAAATGCAATTGAAAATACTCCTTATTTCATGGGTACTGTTTATTTCATGAATAACACAAGAACATCTTACAATTACACACACACGTGTGTGTGTGAAGAATGAATGAAGGCATAGAGAAAGTGTTTTGCAATAAAAAGCACTATTCAAATCAGTAGTACAATGTCAGTAAAGATCTGGCCATTGATGTGTTTCTATGGTGGCGTGCAGTCTGTCAGTGCGGCGAGGAAGGCAATAGACTGTATAGTTATCACCTAAATAGGGCCCTTCCCACCAAACTATACAACCTACTACCTCACCACGCCAATGCACCAATGCTTTCCCCTTTAGGTCTGCATCCTTTCAGATGGTCTCCTGCATGCTATTCAAGACTCCCAATCAGTGCTTTAAATGCACAATGATTACTTGTATAAGATATAAACAAAAACAAACAACCAATGATAAAAGACAGGGGGCGCTAATGAATAAGCTGGACTGTTTGAGGTCTAAACTGAGCTCACTTGATTTGCTGTTTATTTGAAATAGTTAGAACGAGTCATCTTGATTGAATGCACTTCTGGTTGATCTGGCTGTCTCCTTAGGAAAGACAGTAGATTGTATAGTTATCTCAGAGGGAGCAGGACTTGCCCCACAACTACTCAATCTACTACCTCAGCCCTAAAGGCAACACTGGGAGGACCTTCCAGGCAGGAAAAACCTGCAATGACAAAACAGTTACAGTTACAGAATGAAAGAAAGGGATATCATTAAATCATTAAACCACATAACAAGGGAGAACTCTGAAGTGCAACTAATTTTTTTTTCTTATTCTTCTTGAACTTCTTTTTCTTATATTAATAAATCATATTGGAATTAGATACATTAATAAGTTATAAATTCGAAAATTAGGAATTACAAATGTGAATTTTTTTTTTGTGACAGGAAATTTCGTGGCTTTCATTGAGTGTGAGAATAAGCAACTACAAATGTACCAAACACTGTATGCGTGTAAAGTATATGAAAACTGTATGGACACTGCTCTCTATGAGTAACCTTTCCTTTCTTTTATCGTATGACATTTCAGTCTTGTAGCCTTGAAAGCAAAAGCCTACTAACGCTACAGAATACATTTGATCATACATTCGATTAAGGTAAAGGTCAGAGGAATGTACAGAGGAATGTTAGTGAGAAACGGAATATGCTTAACACTTAACACATAGCTCTGATCTTCAGCATGGTTAGAATGGCGTCACAGAAAAACATTTTTGACTTCCTGCCTACAGTGTGTGCCCACTTCACCAGGAACTGAATTCATTCCAACACAGCAGCCCTACATAACGTTCGCTGTCTCACAGTTTGAGGGAAATGCAACCACTCCTGGGGCATCTCAGGAGGTTTTGATTATAGCGTTCCACACACAACGACAGAGAGGAAACAAAATGGTGTCGAGGCAACTATCCAGAGCTCTGGCTGAGTTTTGATCGTTATGATAATATTTGTGAGCATAATTATATTTCTGGCTGTACAGTAAAGGGGCCTGAGCATGTGGGAGGAGCTAAATCGCCTGTGGGAGTGTGAGAGTATGGCTCCGCCTGTGGGGGAGGAGCTTAACATGCCTGTTTGAAGAGGTGTGAATCCGGCTCCACTAGTTGGGGGAGGAGCAAGAAGTTTGAGGTGTGCAGATATGGCTCAGCCTGTGGGGGAGGAGCTAAATGCAACTGTTTGAACAGGCATGAAGCTGTCAAATCTCATATTTACTATTATTCTAATCACATAATTTGGCATTTTTCAGAAGCACTTAAAAATAAATAAATACACTGACATCACTTGTGTAACTCTTCACACAGTGAACCAGCTATGGACTTTCAGTTTGGCCAGAACATATTCATGATCAGATGGAATCCTTGCTATCCTATTCTTTCTAAAGGTTCAATACCACACCCTGGTCTGTAAGGTTCAATACCACACTGGGGTGAGTTTCCCGAAACGTTCTTAGCGCTAAGTACTTCTTAACCTCGTACGTTTCATAAGAGGTTACGAAGTACTTAGCGCTACAAACGTTTCGGGAAACCCACCCCTGGTCAATAAGTTACAATACCACACACTGGTCAGTGAGGTTCAAAACCACACGCTGGTCAGGGTTTAATCATAGTAAGACTATCTTTAATTTAAAAAAATCTTTAACATTTATTACTAAGTAGGTAAGTCAAAGATAATGTCAAAGTCCATTTTATTGGTATTCCTTCTCACCGTAGAGTTTCTGCAAGATAGTGTTCAACCTGTAATATTTTTAACAAAGTTCCCCTTACGTAAGTAACAATGACAGCACCTTGAGTCTTTCTTTGTCACATGGACATGGAATTTCCATAATGCATCACAGAAAATTAATAGCATCCTTGGTAGGAAGGCTACCTGACACATGTTAGTGTGTACTGAAGCAGTGTGTACTGAAGCAGGGGGTCACCAGGGACTTGGGACCCAACAGTGGGCTCCACCACCCCAGGGCTTCAGAGCCCTCGTCACAGGCCCTTACAATCATGTTAACCCCCATCTTCCCATGCAACACCCCTATAGTGATGAGCAAGTATCATTTTGATCTGCCTGTAATTGTTGACTGGATTTGGTATGAAGAGAACTGGGTTTGGTATGGGGAGAATTGTGTGGTGTCCTCTCTTTACTGACTTCTTCTTTATTGATACTCGTGATATGTGATGAAGGATGAGTGTGCATGACTCTATTGCCTGACCCCTCACCCCTGACTTGACAACAACATTCTTCCACGGTGTATTCACTGATATGCACAAAAGTGGGAGGTTCAGTGCTGAACTAAAATATTCTATATTAATGGAGGAGTTAAGGCTGCTGAAATCCCCGAAAAGCAGCAGAGACGATGTACTTTGTGACGTGCGCTGCTATCGTGTTCAACCAAGAGCACTGCCGTTATTGCAAAAATAGCACCCCCCAAAACAGGAAGCAGAGATGGCCTTGACCTTGGGTGACTCTGTCACACATGCAATGGAGGGTTGCTGTTAGCCGTCTACACTCCCAGATAAGACCTCAGCCTCGCCTCGCCTGCGCACACACTCTAGATTAGCAAACTATCTTTACCCACAATACAGCTAACTATATTGTGGTTTTAGAACACACAATCCTGAGTGCAACCGCATTAGTGCACACTAGAGCATGAATGTTAACTTTTAGGTACAACACTGCTGTTTCAACATTCAATTATGTATTATGAATTTCTACTTCTGAACTTCTGATAACCCCATTTGGACCATTTAAGCTTTCTTTACTCATTAATTTAAACCAGTTACTCTTTTTCTTACATCTCTTCAATAGTGTTCTTTTTTTTACATCTCTTCTACAGTGTTTTTTCTTCTCTTCTATAGTGTTCTTTTTTACTAAGAATGCATCCTAAGATGCATTTCGGTCCTCTCTGTGTTGCGTGTGAATGCAGAGTTAAACTCCGCCTTCTCTAAAGAAAGACTTCCTGCTGGCTAATGTGATGCGGCCGGTCACTGTACAGAGCAGCTAATTGTCAGCAGTACAGTAAATGCAGGAAGTAGGCCAAATGGAGAGCGAGACAGAGAGAGAGAGAGAGGGTGGGGTGTGGGGGGAGGGAGAGAGAGAGGGAAAAAAACTATGAAGCAACATGATAAGTTCATCTGAGGAGAACGGGGAGGAGGACACACTTCCCTTTCTTCCCTCCCTCCCTCTCTCCTTCTCTCCCTCCCTCCTTCTCTCTTTCTCCAGCTCTCTGTCTCTGTGCAAAATAAACATGCACACTGAATCTTTCACAGCATCTAGATTGTGAAAGATGGAGGGCAGTAGACTTGCCTCATGCTGACACACATTACAGCACAAACGTCAAATAACAGAAGAAAAACCTTTACATGTATCACCAAATGACACAGTTCCAGTTTCCCTTCAGAATGAGCCCAAGGTCTGGTTTTGAGATTTGTCAGAAGCAGAGGGATAGGGGATTATCGTCAAGAGCACTACGGCAATTTGTATGTTTTCAGCAGAGTGTTTTAACAGAAGTTTCTAGTCAAAGTCAAAAGAACTGAGCACACTACCACACAAACACATGGCCAATCACCGCCATCTTGAATGTGTCCTCTTGTTAAACAGATTTTGTTGTAATTCATAACAAATATGAATTCTTCTTCAACAACAAATCTGTGTTATGTATACTTTTAAAATTATCTTACATAAAGCATATGCATTTTAAATGTCTATACATAAGGGTTTCACATTACTATGGAAAATGTAATGTACTTGACTTTGAATCTGCTATTTGACCATTCCAGTTCATACACAAATCTTGTCTTGACCAGACAGTTCATGTACATAATGCTATAAAATATGCAATGTTGTTAAATCAAGTCTTGATAAAATAGTACACATAAGATTAATTTCTTTGATACTGCATATTCTGTGTACACACACTAAAACCACAGTGCTCACAAAACTGCAGGGTAAGTCAGTGAAGAAACTATTTCCACAAATTAACAATGAAAGAAAGTACAACTGTTCTTCTGTTAGCAGTGAACAACAGCAGTTGTGTATTGATTTACAATTTACAGGATACAAACAACTTGGTTTTGATGAAAACCACAAACGATCCTGTCAACTCCAGATTCATCAGGGTTTTCAATTCAGTGCGCATTAAACCACCACAACAAACCCGCAGAAACTGGAATGTACAGAACACAATGAAACATCTGTTACACCTTTACTTCCAACAAACCTTCAACAAACTATTACCTCCAGCAACAACATCTACAATGACAACCACAGCATCTGAGAAATTTGTGTATCAAAGACCAGTCGTCAATGGAGGTTGGAGGTTTTCCATCATTAAAATGTTTTCTGAGTAGAAATAGGTTAGGTTTAGGTACAGGATTAGGGTTAAGTTTAAAGTTAGTTATATGGTCGTCGGCAAAGTAGAAATGGTGAAATGTAAGCCACAGCTACAAGAAAACAAATTTACAGGAGGAATATGATGGTGAGAAGATAGGAGAGGCCAGGAAAGAAATATAGTGAAGAATCTGTGGGTCTGCTGAAGTCAAGCAGGAAAGACCAGAAGGGCAAACGTTTCACAAAAATATATTTAAATACCTGGATGATGAAGGCTTGAAAATCAAGGAGAAACAGGCATGGTCATGGCAGCAGGTGAAGGAGACTTATATATACATAGTTCCTATTAGGAAGAAAGAGAGAGAGAAATAGGCTCTGAAGAACTGCACTGCATCGAGGGGCTAGGGAAAAGTGCTAACTAAAAGTAGCCAGAGGTTCGCCTGCCTTAGCGTGAGCCTGTTTTCTCTCCCTGCCCTCTCCAGCACAGCCACCGAGTAAACAAGACAAACAGAGAAAGAGAGAGAGTGCGAGGAGAGAGAAAGAAAGAGAAGAGAGAGAGAAAAAAGAGAGAGAGCGCTAGTAAAGAAAGAGCTAGGAAGAAATGGAAGGCGGAGAGATCTGACGATTTGTGATTCGAGCAGCAAGTTACAGTCATAAAGGCACAGTGATATTTACTTCAGAGCACAGAGAGATGAGAGTCCATAAGAAGCTCAATCTCAGACGTTCTCAGGAGGATGAAGGGCGATCTTTCTGCCTCAGCCAGACTGACATGGGTTACTTATCTCTTTAAAAAAGAAAACGAAAACAACGCAATCCAATAGTTCGGTAAGCTACAAGAAGAAACATGCTGAGGTCCTCAGGACTGGGTAATTCTCAACACCTCTTACCTTGTGCCTCCCTCTGCTCTCACTCAGTCTCAGGGGTCTCACATATGATCCAAACGAAGAATGAGTGGTCGACCACTTCAGCCCTTCACCCCTGTGAAATCACTCACTGCTTTTGTCAACATTTGGCGCCTGTCCAGGGGAGTTTGAGGCATCCAGCTTGAGTTCCATGCGTCTCGACGCTGCGTCGCTGGTGTCCAGGGTTTGCACTGTTTTGGAAAAAACAACGACGGGGTGCAGACCAGGAGGACAAGCTGAAGTACCCCCTCCACACCCCACCCCCCCAGCTGCAAAACCTCATCACCTATTTATCTTCATGCACACGTCTTCTGGAGCTTCTGGAGTTCTTAACCTGCTCAGATGGAGAACATTCAGTGCACCTGAAACCAGCTCAAACAAATGTGTCCAGACAAGTGGAGGAAAAATGTCTGAAGTTTAAACCACAAGCCGACAAAGCAACTGCTCAGAGTTGGTCAGACTCCCTAGACTCCTTGAGTTCCTTTAGCTAACAAAGAGGAAGTGACTGAAAGAAAACCCTTCAGAGGTCCTTCCTGGTACAGGATTGAGATCACAGTCCACAGATGGACCTAGTGTCACATGTGCGGCATGTTCAGGAATGCATCCATGTTTCTCCTGCATGTTTGTGTTCAGGCGCAGTCCGGATCAGCCCACTGTCATGTCATGTTCTCTTTGTTATCGATGGAATTGTGTATTTCTCTCCTGTAGAAATCCAAAGCTCAGCTCCCCTCACACAATAAACTGGCAGTGCTTACATGGAGCCTTCACTCAACACTGAGACCACAAAACCGGAGAGAAGGAGATCTGGATAGAAGTCCTACGGGTTGCAAAAGCTATGAATTCATTTTGATTTTCTTCATCTGTTCCCTGTGTTGTCTCTTCCTGTGTGAAAGGTGGGGGAGGGTGGTGGTGGGGGTTTAGTAAAAGTTTCAGTTGCAGTTCTATTTGGCAGCATTTCAAACCATTGACGGGGGACAACACCCCCTAACCCCACCACGGCGGTTCAGATGAGGGGAATCTAGGTCAGACAATTTAGATTGTGTGTGTGTGTGTGTGTGTGTGTGTGTGTGTGTGTGTGTGTGTGTGTGTGTGTGTGTGTGTTCCTGTCCTGGGAGAGCACCTTTTCATGTGTGTGAGAACTCAGAGGCTTTTAGATGGGGGTCTGCATCTCTCCAACTGCTCACACCACTTCCTGCACACACTGTTCAGTCATTTCCGTGCAGAGACCATATTCTTAGAGGGCTGGGTTCTACCGCTAATCTGAACTTTTTAGAAAAACACACACACACACACACACACACACACACACACACACACACACACACTGCTTGCTTAGGCCCAGGGCGCTTCACAGGTGTCACAGCTGCTGAGCAAACACAGTGATAGTTCAGCGACTCACCACCACAAAGTGACTGATTGAATCAATTTGTAACTCTGGGGCAGGTGACAGGCTTGGAAACTGTTGACTTCTTCTTGACTGTATCATAAGAAGAGACTTACTATCAAGTCACAGTGCGTTATTCAACAGATATCATTTAACCATTTGTACTGGTGCATGACCCTAACCCCATCTTTTACTGAAAGAGAGGCTTCTCCGTATTGCCAAAAACACCACTAGTACCACGAGGGTATTACTTCATTGTGCAGATCTGTGTAAATAAGCCCACATACCTGCTCATTCAGGCAGGTGCGGAGGAAAGGCCAGCTCTGACTGCTGCCTCGCTGATGGTGTGGCGTAGCACTTCATATTTTCCTTACCTTTCACCCTACATGTACAGACGACCAAGACATCTAACAGGGTTAGTTGAGGACACGCTGAACCGTGTGTATAATGTGTCTTGAAAGGGAGATAAATTATCAGCTCAATAAGTGCTTCTGCCAAGTTCGGTAGTCTCTGTAAAAACACACCTGCCAATTATTACCAGTTACTGCCGGTTACTCATTCACAATAGGCATGCCTTGGGCACTGGGGTCACGTTGGGACATGTGTTTTTCTGCAGGAGAGATTGGCTTTGTTGGGCATATGCTGTAAATACACAGTGCACTGCCCTCTGTAGGTTTAAACAAGCATTACATTTACATTTACATTTATGGCATTTGGCAGATGCCCTTATCCAGAGCGACTTACATTTTTATCTCATTTTTATACAAGTGAGCAATTGAGGTTTAAGGGCCTTGCTCAGGGGCACCTCAGTCATGGCCTCAGGTCTGGGAATCGAACCCACGATTGCCTATTACACAGGTATAGGCAAAAGAACACACTGAGCGGTAGGTATAAGGAGTGCTAACGCAGATGGCTAAGATTCCAGTGACATGACTCATCTGGGGTCCTCAGCTCCATTGGGTTCTTGTCAACAGACTTGTTGATCCCCAGTCCAAAGCACGTGTGGCCATTTTAGCAAACGACACTGCAGTTATATGGTCCGAATTTGATCAGAGCAGGACCTTGGTACTGGCCTGGATTTCAGTTAAATGATGCTCTTTCAGTCACCCCCCATTTCATACTCGTGCCATTATCTGATAACAAGAACAGGAAAAAATGTAAATGAGAACAGGTTTATTCTGGTATATTAACATATAGTACATATGAGAGAAGGAAAGAAGGAATCAGATGTTAAAGGTTCACACCATGTGGTTGACATCATGTGACTATAAATGCCCCACTGGACCAGTTGTGAGATCCTTCATGAGATTTATACTGTTGTTTCTTGTATATGTTTTTATTGCTTATTTTTGTTAAGCTACTGCATTAATATTAAGCTATCCTTAGAATTTAAACATGTCTAGGTAATTTTGCAACTGCATAAATATCTGTCCTTGCAAGGGACTTTTCGCTTTCATCTTGCTCACTCTTGGATCCCTATTCAGATCACTGTGGATGATCACTTTTACAATATGACCATAGATCATGTGTTGGGTGGTGAAGCTGAAAACACCCCCCCCCCCCCATTTACATCTGCATTGGATGGGTGGATCCCATACCTGTAATTTCTGCCTCTTCAATTACTCTGTCCTACCTCTTCTAGCCTGTGAACCAATGGTCATCTACTATCTTTAATGACGTATCAACTCACTAAACTCACTATCTCAACGTTTGGATTTACAGTTCAGGCTTGTGTCTCATATCTCCTGTTTGGCATAACTCCTGAAGTGGGGGTAAGGGTACTACTACCTGAGGGGACATTTGCTCTCCACTGTAGCCTACTCCTCCAGATTGGGAATGCTTGTCCTGTTGGTGTAGGCCTTCAGAATGTTAAAGCAGCATTTGTATTCAAATCGGTCCATGGAACAGCACCACATTGTGTGCTGGGGAAGGTAATGTAATATTTTGCCTTACCCACTTTTGCCATATCTGTTTCTGTTTACTATGTGCTTTGGATAGCATTTGTTTTAAAATCTGTGTCTGGAGAGGCTGGCATTAACTCTGCTTTGTGTCCAGTGGGTATTTTGTTTGGTAAAGGCTCATAATTCATAAATAAAGTCTTTGTGTGAAACTCTATATGCGTCAAAGGTGCAATTTAGTAGAGAAAAGGAAGACAGGATGTTTGTCACATTGCTGTGCATGGTTATCAAGTGTGGCGCAAAGTACTATTGCACAGGGGCTAGTCTGAGTGAGTAAAAGGATAGAAGAGTTAGCTTTCAGTGTAGGGTTCCTTCAGGATAGAAGAGTTAGCCTTCAGTGCAGGGTTCCTTCAGGATAGAAGAGTTAGCTTTCAGTGTAGGGTTCCTTCAGGATAGAAGAGTTAGCCTTCAGTGTAGGGTTCCTTCAGGATAGAAGAGTTAGCTTTCAGTCTAGGGTTCCTTCAGGATAGAAGAGTTAGCCTTCAGTACATGGTTCCTTCAGGATAGAAGAGTTAGCCTTCAGTACATGGTTCCTTCAGGATAGAAGAGTTAACCTTCAGTACATGGTTCCTTCAGGATAGAAGAGTTAGCCTTCAGTGCAGGGTTCCTTCAGGATAGAAGAGTTAGCCTTCAGTGTAGGGTTCCTTCAGGATAGAAGAGTTAGCCTTTAGTGTAGGGTTCCTTCAGGATAGAAGAGTTAGCCTTCAGTACATGGTTCCTTCAGGATAGAAGAGTTAGCCTTCAGTACATGGTTCCTTCAGGATAGAAGAGTTAGCCTTCAGTACATGGTTCCTTCAGGATAGAAGAGTTAGCCTTCAGTGTAGGGTTCCTTCAGGATAGAAGAGTTAGCCTTCAGTGCAGGGTTCCTTCAGGATAGAAGAGTTAGCTTTCAGTGTAGGGTTCCTTCAGGATAGAAGAGTTAGCCTTCAGTGTAGGGTTCCTTCAGGATAGAAGAGTTAGCTTTCAGTCTAGGGTTCCTTCAGGATAGAAGAGTTAGCCTTCAGTACATGGTTCCTTCAGGATAGAAGAGTTAACCTTCAGTACATGGTTCCTTCAGGATAGAAGAGTTAGCCTTCAGTGTAGGGTTCCTTCAGGATAGAAGAGTTAGCCTTTAGTGTAGGGTTCCTTCAGGATAGAAGAGTTAGCCTTCAGTACATGGTTCCTTCAGGATAGAAGAGTTAGCCTTCAGTACATGGTTCCTTCAGGATAGAAGAGTTAGCCTTCAGTACATGGTTCCTTCAGGATAGAAGAGTTAGCCTTCAGTGTAGGGTTCCTTCAGGATAGAAGAGTTAGCCTTCAGTGTAGGGTTCCTTCAGGATAGAAAAGTTAGCTTTCAGTCTAGGGTTCCTTCAGGATAGAAGAGTTAGCCTTCAGTACATGGTTCCTTCAGGATAGAAGAATTAGCCTTCAGAACAGGGTTCTTTCAGGATAGAAGAGTTAGCCTTCAGTACAGAGTTCCATAAAAGTCAAAGATATTTATATAGTGCTTTTCACAACACATGTTGTCACAAAGCAGCTTTACAATTGTATGGGTCCAGATCCCTAATGAGCATGCCAAAGACGACAGTGGCAAGGAAAAACTCCCTATGATGGTGGGGATTAGGAAGAAATCTCGGGAGGACCAGTGGCGGCTGGTGCAAAAAAAATTGAGGGGGGCGCAAAAAAATGAAAAACAAATAAAGCAGTCTTAGTGCCCTTTATTTATCTGAACATGAATTTTGCCCTCCTTTCCTTCTGGCTTGCAAATTTCTCTATTACATTTGTATTAAATTCAGTCATCTCTGTGACTAGTCTTTTCTCCATTGACAACATGGCCAGTGCATTCAGTCTGTCATAGGTCATTGAGTTTCTCAGAAAAGTCGTGCCGTTTGCATTTATCTGAAAGATGTTTTAAGTCTCGTACCCCGGTCCTTGTCCACAATTTTTCTGTGCCAGGACTTTGAAAAAGCAAACATGGGAAGCAGTAAAAGGCATTGCTTACATCGCATCCAGCTAGCCAGCTCCGTTTGTCATAGGAAGAGCTGGAAAAGGCTCGGGTGTAAGCTCGTCCTCGATCACTCGCGTTCTGCCGAATTTGTAAATTTGGTTGATCCGGGCCAAGCTCCTTTATCCTTTTTTTTCTTCAATTGAACGCTGTGTGAATGCAAAGCTAAAACGGAATTTTCTCTCATTTTGTAAAAGACCAACCTGTAGCTATTCAACGTGAACCGAGTTAACGAACCGCAGATGACTGACTGACACTACCAACAAGAGTGGGGGTGTCTAACAAGAGTGGGAGTGGATGACAGCATCTCAGATGACCAGAAATCTCAACGTCTGGAGGCCCCAGAGCCCCACACCTTACAAGGGGAATATTAACTGAAGGCTTGATTAAATAGGTGAGTCTTAAGTCTACATTTAAAGATTGGAATTGTGTCAGAATTGTGTAGAAGAGTTAGCCTTCAGTGCAGGGTTCCTTCAGGATAGAAGAGTTAACCTTCAGTGCAGGGTTCCTTCAGGATAGAAGAGTTAGCCTTTAGTTTAGGGTTCCTTCAGGATAGAAGAGTTAGCCTTCAGTACAGAGTTCCTTCAGGATAGAAGAGTTAGCCTTCAGTACAGAGTTCCTTCAGGATAGAAGAGTTAGCCGTCATAAGAGGGTTCCTTCAGGATAGAAGAATTAGCCTTCAGAACAAGGTTTCTTCAGGATAGAAGAGTTAGCCTTCAGTACAGGGTTCCTTCAGGATAGAAGAGTTAGCCTTCAGTACAGGGTTCCTTCAGGATAGAAGAGTTAGCCTTCAGTACAGGGTTCCTTCAGGATAGAAGAGTTAGCCTTCAGTACAGGGTTCCTTCCTTCCATATATGGACTTTGTTTTGATCCACCAGGTTCCAAGTCAACAATTATGTTTGTACAAGGAAAATTGTAATAAAGTATTGTGTGATCTAATTGTTTGTTTTTATTTTTTTATCACGTGTGCACCACTTGAGTAATTGTTTAGGGCCAGTTTAGGCTTTGAATGTGATGAGAAAATTGAGACAGGTCCACATAGTAACCTTTCTGGAAAAGTGAGATTACAGTCAACTTTTTGTGTGGTATGAGGTCAAATAAATGAGCGATGAGGTAAAAAAAAAAAAAAGACCATGACAAAACAATGTTCTTTTGTGTTTCTCAGTTGAAAATAACAATAATGGAATGTACCATCCTGAGAATATTGAGGGCTTCTGGTACAGCTCAGAAAAGCCTGAGCATCGGAAAACACGCTCCATGGACATTTTCTCTTTTTTTTGAGTTTCTATCTCTTAGAAACAATAAAGGCGCACTACACTATTCTGTACCATGGTCCCCCAGTGGCTCTCATTATCCTTAGTTTCCTGTTTACTTCAGGTTGATTTCCTGTTCTGCCATGTGCAATGTTAAGGATATGTTGGACACAAGGTTTAGGATTCTGGTCAAGTCAGCACAACATAAGCAGGATGACATATATATTTGTCATTTATGTGCTCAGGACTGAGAAACTTTACAAAAATACAAATGCATAATTTTATATTTTAGCTACTTGAAATAAAAATATTTAATCCTTGATATCATGTGTTAAATACACTTTCATAAGTTAAAATAATTAAAGTAGTGATAATGGCTTTAAGAGAATGTTCCACATTATGTTAGTATGTTATTAGAAGAGACGTTTGAGGAGTTATTTATTTATTCATATATTTATTTCTTTTTGGTCATTTTTTGTACAAATAATGAAGAAATGAAGAAATTTCAGCATTCATCATTCAGCTTTTGTTTAGCGCCCTCTAGTGCCGGAAATTAAATATTACATCCATTTACATAGCAGTCTCAAACAAACATCCTAGATTTGAGTTGTATCACACTCAAATACACCTTCCATGCCGAATGTCTCTATTGACTTTTTTGAACTATTATTTTTAATCCATCAGGAAACCTTGACAATCCCAGGTATCTATATAAATGATCTAGATTCTGTAATCAGTGGTAGTTAATTTCAGCATAATGAATATCTGAATTCAAATCACTTTACCTCAAAGGCAGGGCATCCTGGATAATATGGAACAGATGGTAATCTTGGTCATCTTGCATAGATTGTGTGACTGTGTATGCCTTTTGTCAGGGAGCATTAGGAGACATGCTGGTGAATGTAAGGAGTCTTATTTTTTGCCTGCCATCATCAGTCCTCTATTGCAGGCCCAGTAAGCCCAGTAACCCAACTCATGGGCCAGTGGAGTCATCCCCAGGAGGAAGGACAGAGGGTACTTGCATACAGAGAGGAATAATGACAAAGAAAGCAAAGAAACAAATATCACAATTGATTACAATAATAACACAGGTCAACAGCATTTTTGGGGCCAAAGATATTTCAACGAATTTAGGGTAACTTTGGGGTGCTGATTCTGAATATGTCATCAGTTTTGCCAGATTGGCTCAAGTTTTTGAGATTTTTCGTGAAATGTGTAAAAAAAAAGACGTAATTTGCTACACGCGCATTAACTTTATTTTATTTTATTTTATTTAAAATAGGCCAAATACACTTTTTTTAATGAAGTCTGTTATGTTTCTTCTATGTTTTTGCAGTGTATATTCACCACAAATGTAACGGAATGTGTCTGGATCGTTAAGACAACTTCTTCTTGATGAGTTCATGCTTTTCACTGGAAAACAGACAACAACATAAAGTTAGTGCAAAAATCAAGCTATGAACAAACTTTTAGAACACTAATTAACAAAAAACTATATTGAGAACTGCTCAGTTCAAGTACTAATCCCAAGAAATTAATGAGATGATGCGTCGCATTTACCAACAAGTGCTATAAATAAGATACCAAAAATCTCAAAAACTTGAGCCAATCTGGCAAAACTGATAGCATATTCAGAATCAGCACCCCAAAAATACCCCAAATTCATTAAAATATTTTGGACACCAGTAAATGTTTTTTTTTTTTTGTTGACCTGTGTAATAATTGTTGTAGTTGTTATTATAGCAGCAGTAATGATCATATAAATAATTGATAGCATCGCAAAGTGTTGTTAGCATCCCAAATTGAAATCTTTAGAAGGTTGTACATGTGTGTTCCCTGACCTGAAACTGACCATTTAAACCTTCCAGACATGTGGAACCTAAGAAGTGAATCATACAGAGAACCCATTGGTTCACTTGCCTGTCCAAGCCTGTGTCCTGATTCGTTACGTGATTGGTTCACTTGCCTGTCCATGCCTGTGTCCTGATTCGTTACGTGATTGGTTCACTTGCCTGTCCAAGCCTGTGTCCTGATTCGTTACGTGATTGGTTCACTTGCCTGTCTATGCCTGTGTCCTGATTCATTACTGGGCCTAACTGCCTCTGTCCTCAGCTGCTTTAATTTAAGGGGAGCTCTGGTTTCTGGTTTCACTTTAGTTTTTGGCCAGTTTCACCACTGTGGTTCCTGTTCTGGTTATAATTTGAAGGTGGGAATTATTTGTATGATGTGTTTTATTTAGAGGCCAATAAAAGTTGTAAGAACTGAAGTGAGGAAATGTGTCTAAAACACACAAAACTCCCCCAAACACTCAAGAATGGAAAATCAAGCAATCTAAAGCAGATTCACTACTGAGACTACCATAATATCATATCTATTGTGCTTGCTGTAATGATCTAAGTAAATGTATGATATGGTCAAACACAGTTCAGTTTTGTGTCTGTAACAGAATTAAAGTTTCAGGGGAAAAACTGTAACTGATGCTCCTTCACTTTGTCAGCTAAAAAGATTTGTTGCCTTATCTAATAAAAAATCAAGATATTGGCACTAAACAATTCTGGGGTAAACTGATCTTATGTCTTATCATAACATACTTGTGTATTTAGGGATTAGGTTGAACGACGGAACCAATGATCATTCCAAAGGTCTTCAGATAACTAATCCACTTTAAAATAAATAAATGCAGAAATACACAAAAAATCCCCTTCACGTTTTGTAAAGTGATTAAATTTGGAAGCTCCATTTTGCCGGTGCCTATTTAAAATCAGTACTGTTTTTCGCTGTATAATAAACCGGATATTGTTGCTGGTTCTGTTACATTAAAACACAAATGATCTTCAAGAGCAAAGCAGCTGTCGATACGCCTGAGCTCTGACTACTTTTGTTGTGTTCTTGTGCTTCTTGTGCCAGTTTGGGGTACTGTGGTACCAAACGTTTTTTTTTTATTTTTATGTAACGCTCACCGCGTCACACAGCGCCAATTATAATAGTTTGGACTACGCCACCCTCAACTAGAGGGAAACTAATCAGTAACGTTTCACCCGCGCGAGATTACTGCCAGCGAAAATAAAATTGTTGGACTGCAGAGACTGAGATGCAGATCATTTATTATACAAAATATAAAACACCGGACATTCTTAAAAAGAAGCACCGTGCGGTACAGCCACAGACTTTCCGGAGCAGCTACCTAACACAGGTTACCTCACTTCCACCAGCGGGGGTTGGCGCGCACCTAAAAGAATAAAGCAAACAAACCACTCAATACACAAATAACCCACACCACACGTTCGCGTGAACGCGCTCCAAATAAACTCAAATTCACTGCAAATAAACCCCAAATAGGTAGGTGCCGCCAACACCTCACTCGCTCTGCTCCCACCTTTCTCCAACCGTACCGCCGGGCTAAAAATAAAAACACAACAGTAAATCACGTTCCACAAAACACGTCTGCCACTAACAAACTCCAATTCCTAAAAAGAAAATTAAAGGGGAGAAAACAGTGGTCTAGCTCTCACGCGCACTCTGATGGCTCCGTGCAATAGCTGGAATGACTCAGATCGCCCGTGACTTGGCCACCTCTGCGACCGCTCGTATGCAGCTCACAACACACCCGGTCAGCTTCTAAAAGCCCCAAACAATCTCAAACTCCGTGAGAATGGGTAAAAACTCTTGCCACCCGGAAACTCCATGAGAATGAGTAATAACTCTTGCCACCCGGACCCGAGCGCGTCTCTCGTCCCGTCAATCAGCTTCCGAGCTAACGAGAACACACGAGAGTTTAAATACCCTTCGTGATGCGCACTAATTCACTATGGGCGGTGCCCTTAATTAAACCGGGCTGTATTTTCAGGCACACTCTGTAACGGAGTCTTCCTGTTACATTTATAAATGATAACATCTTTAAAAAAAGGAAATGGGGGGGGGGGGGGGGGGGGGGGTAGTAAGAGAACTACAAATACACACGTGCAAAGAGAACATCATTGCCCATGAGGCATGTGACTATTTACATTTGTCACGCGCGCTGGTTCGTGTGGCGTTTTTAGTTGCAACTGCTGCATCTTTACACTGTGTTACATTTGTCGGTTGTAGGTCAATATTGCATGAACAGTGACTGCTAGATTGATTATACAGACTATGCTATGGTGCATTCGCGAACGTACGTGTTAACAAGAGTGCAGCGCCTGGTATGTATTGAACAGTGGACATGGACCGAGAATAACAGTCTGACTTGCGATGAAATGCGAAGTAATTCCATTATACAAACGTGGATTTGAAAAGTATATTTGTAAAGTATAAAATGTGTCCGTAATTAAATACAAATTTTCGACAGATAAGATATTTTGTAATTGATCCTAAAAGTGGATCTAAGCATAAAATGTGCTCCTCCTTTCGTTCGTTTGCGTTCGGGTGGTGGTGATGGGGCGGGGGTGTAGCTGGTTTTCTCTCTTTGCCTGAGTCTGCAATATGCAACTTGCGCCCGTCCTCTGTTGTGTGTTGAGTGCCCGTACTGCAGACAGCCTCGTCAACCACACCGAAGCACGAGCTCCATCTCCGCGCCATGGCAACCCCGCGTCCCGTCACACTGCGCGTCTTTTCCCTCAACTGCTGGTGAGTTTCGCGTTCGTGCCGATGGATGTGCGTGAGGTTTTAGAAACTACATAAAGATGCAGCATAACAGCTGATTCAAGACTTATTCCGAAGCTCTAAGTTACGTGATCTAACTATGAAGGTGAGTTGGTAATTATCTAGGATGTACGTAAAATAGTTTTTTTTTTAATACGTAAAATACGTCTTCTTAGTGTTGAAATGATTGTTTCTTTTAAGCCTCCGTTGCTCATATCATAGTTATATTTAGAGCACGCTAAGCAAAAGTGTTTTTTTCTCTCTCGACTGTTCCGTGTTCCGTGCAGCTGCAACGAAGAGAGAAAAATTACTAAACTGTATTTCGTCATACGGTGGTGGTGATTTTTGCATCACGACTTTGGAGCCAGTTTGAGTGCCGACAGCTTAGAATGAGAAGGTGAAAACGTTGACGCTTTTGAGGTGAACCGGTCACGTGATCTAAAGTCTGAGTCCCAGTCTGCTGATGCTGGCAGTGTCAGCACGCGCTTCTAGAATTACCTCAGAAAACACAACAAGAGACGCGGACACGCGCCCTGTGTAGCTCGGCCTTTACAAATATGCATTTAAGCTACACTAATATATATACAGGATATATATATATATATATATATATATATATATATATATATATATATATATATATATATATATATATATTAATAAGTGTTATCTGCGACTTTCTTTATGTGTTTCATGTTTTCTTTGTGTTTCAAGTCATATTAAAAAACTGAGTTGTCATCTGTGGCGAGTTCATTTATTTTAAATCACTGTATTTGAGTGTAAATCACAGTGTTTTATTTTTATCATTTACGTCAGTGTCTGTATGCGAGAAGCTTTAGTTTTTCCTTTTCCCTGTGTGGGTGTGTAATGGCTTTACAGGGGGATCCGTTTTCTCAGCCGTAAATGTGATCAGCGTTATGGGATGATAGGTGATCTCCTGGAGAGCGAGCGGCATGACGTCGCGCTGCTGCAGGAGGTGCGTGCATGCGCGCTCACGCACACCTTTTCCAGCTGAATAACATCGAATGCTAGTTTTAGTTTGGTATAGAATACTAGGTTTATTTTGGTTTAGTATGCTAGTTTTAGTTTGGTATAGAATGCTAGTTTTATTTTGGTGTAGAATGCTAATTTTAGTTTGGTATGAATACAGTAGTCAGAAATGCTACTAAAATTGACTAAGATAGCAGGTAAAGGCTGCCAAAGGTCCAAATAAACTTTAAAATGTGGACCCTAACTCAGTGGACCCTAACTCTGTGCACCCTAGCTCAATGGACCCTAGCTCAGTGGACCCTAACTCAGTGGACCCTAACTCAGTGGACCCTAACTCAGTGGACCCTAGCTCAATGGACCCTAACTCAGTGGACCCTAGCTCAGTGGTTTTGCACTCAACAGTCATCAAACGTCTCCAGATCTAGTAAATATGATTGTGCGTGTTAAAGTTGGTGCTTTCTGTTAAAGCTGTTTATGTTGCAGGTATGGAGTGAGAGAGATTTCCTTTTCCTGAAGAGAAAGCTGGTCTCCTCTCATCCTCACAGTCACTACTTCAGAAGGTGAGTGTAACTCCAGTAGAAGAGAGAGAACTTTCACCGGTACAACCTGAAATGTACAATATAACAAAGTGCTTAGAACTTTAGTTCTAAACTTTTAATATGTATATATTAAAAGCATAATTTAAAAATTTAGGAATAAAGCATAAACTGGTTGGTGATCAATCTGGGGTGAAAGCTATGCATTGAAGTGAGGTGTCTTGAGTTAAAGGTGAATTTATTCAGGAATGTGTATTTTTGCTCATGCTATATAAGCTGTGATATCACAGCGGAGATTCGGCCTTATCATTAGCAGCATGTGACAAGAGAACTGAACTTTCTAACTGTCCTTTGTTTCATGTTGCTGATAAGTGTCCCTCTAGGATTTCAGAGTGCACAGGCAGGGCAGGCGTTTACCTTCTGACAGTGGGAAAATGCTGACACAGTTGTCACTGTATAAGTCACACTCTACCTTACATGATGATACATTCCTCAACTCAACTACAATTTTTGTAAATTCCTTGCAAACACCTATTCTGCACTTGTATCATTTCATACACGTCTATCTTCTAGGTGCAGTTTTTAAGTGTACAATGACAGGCAGTAGTCTGTTGCCATGCAAAATACATCATACAGCTTTGACTTCATCACCACTCAGTTTCTATCCACAGACCCATTGCTGATCAGATATTAATGAAATTACATCATCTGTACAGTAGTCAGTAGTGGCAAGACTGTGTAGTGCTGGTGCAGGGTCATCAGGCATCGCAGTGTTGCTGGGGGTGTTAATGCACAGGGTGGTCAGAAACGCTGAAGGAGAATGAACAGAAGCTCTACATGGTAACAGATACACTACACTTAACCTTTCATGAGCTACATTGGCGACACGTGTTTTGCAGTAACTTTAATTAAAAAGGCTTCTTCCTCTATCAGTACAGAACACAGTACGTATTTCAGAACATGGCTGGTGTAAAACGAAACCCTAAAAACGAAAGAAAGGTCTAGCAGTCTCTCTCATCACACAACAATGTCCCTCAAAACGCTTCAGAACAGGCTGACAGGAAGGGAAGCAGTTTGCTGGAGTCTAACCATGCAGTGGCGTCACTTTGGATTCTGCTATATGACGGCGATGAGCAAGAAGGTGTTGAGTATATCGAGTTAAACAGCTTGCAGGTTTTTATGAAGAAGCGTCCATTAGTGTCCCCTCAGCAAGTGTTCACTGTTATCTCTGTAGTGGGGTGATTGGCAGCGGGCTGGCCGTGTTCTCCAGACACTGCATCCAGAATGCACTGCTCTGTCCATACACTGTCAATGGATACCCTTTCATGGTGGGTCATGTAATCCTTCCTTATTTTTCTGCACCAGTCTTATTTATTGTGTCGTATTGTTTATACAATTGTTTTATGTTCTGACGATAGACCATAGAAAGAGAAAATCAGTCTTGACTGGTCACAGCCATTAAGGTTTATGCAGTGACATTTGGAGTGTGTGTAACCAGCAAAGTGACCTGTCATTCAGATAGCCATAGGCATAGTACAGAAATCAAGGGATTCACATTTAATAGACAAGTCAATGGAATGTAGTCAAAGTTGAGGTAAATTTCAGCAGTGTGAAGGTGAAGTGATGATGATTAGAATTAAATTTCAGCACTTCGTTTAACTCTGCTGAGGTAACGTTGCAGCTCTTTTACAGCTCCATAGATTTTGTGTTAAAACTGTGCATGTGTGTGCGTGTGTATTCAGGTGCACCACGGTGACTGGTTTGGAGGAAAAGCTGTTGGGTTGGTCATTCTGGACGTGTATGGGCTGAAGATAAATGTCTACGTAACACACGTAAGTCTGAATTCTTTTCACTGAGGTGAGAAACTTGTGTCTGGTTGCTGGTGCTGATTTGGGTTTTCAGCTGTGCTGCAGGTTTTCACTGCTGGCTGTGGCGATTACTGGCTGGGGAGGAGAGCTTGTTGCACCCATCCTGCTGAGAATTACAGTCCTGAGTAACTTAAAACACAGAAGTATATTCAGCACTCCTCCCACGTATAACCAGCAGGTTTTTAATGGGGCGTGCTTGCCAGAAACGGCAGAAGATGTTGAGGGTCCATTAGATATTCAATTCAGTTTAATTTATAAATAGCATCTTTAAACCAGTTTTAGATCTCTAATGAGAAAGCCTAAGTTCAGAGAGATGAGGAAAATCACCCCTGGGGTTATAAGGAGCTGTAGAGGGCCAGACTCTAAAAGCAAACCCATTCTCCACTGGGCAAAAATAGAGAGCACCACTCCTACAGACCATTGTACAAACAAACTCAATGCTCATGAAGAACTTTCTCTCATTCTGCCAGTCTGGATAAACCTGCCCTCTGACCCTGTGGTGAAATCCCTCGTCATCTCCTTTATTTTACGTGGAGATAGGTTGTGTTAATCACAGCTTTGTGCAAAGAGTTTTATCTCCTCTCAGATTATCTCAGTATTGAAAATAGAATCAGATGGAAATAAATCATTTATTCTGAACTCTATCCAACAGACAGAGGAACTACCATAGTTTAAGAGATGAAGTGCAGTGAAACACATCACATTTTGCACCGTAGAGTTTGTGAAAAAACAAACAAAACAAAACGTTACAACAAAACATTACAGTGAGGCAAAAGGTGTTTGGCACTGCTGACAGAATTACTGAAGACAAACTTGATACCAAACTCTATATCACCTGTGTTTCAGATGCACGCAGTAGAATAGTCAGATTATTTTGGGATTAGCTGCCATTTAAGAATGAGCCTCTTTTTCTCTCAGTTACATGCAGAATACTCCAGGAATAAAGATGACTACCTACCTCACAGAATAGTGCAATCATGGGAACTCCTGCAGTTTGTACGGTAAAATAAAAGTCCTTAATAATAATAATAGTAATCATAATCATAATATTCATAATTGGGTTCTTTTCTATGTGAATATGCATTATAGCTCTAAAGAAACACAGTGCAAAATTTGTATGATACCAGACTATATTTGTTGTATTAAACATCCAAAGTTTGAATGAAAGAAATTAGAAAAGTGTGATAAAACACTGATCAGAAACCAGCTGAATTTGCAGGTCAGACCTGTGACTACACAGGTGGTGCATTTCGGACAGACTCGGGATAATTCTACCCCTCATGTACATCCTGCCCATGCGTTGTTTGAGAATGATGATAGATGGCTTCTCTTGCTAGGATTCATTTTCATTCCATAGTTTGCTTTCGCTTGCTAGGTTGCCCTGACCCAACCTGTCCTTAAATGTGAAAGAGAATCTGTGTGTTCCCTTGTAACTGCATATTGCACAAGATTAATAATAATGATAATAATAATAATAATAGTAATAGCAGTCACAGGGGCTTTAACACAGTATGATCTTTCAGTTCTGGACAAAATCAGGGCATGCTAAATACATCAAACTGTGTGGCACATATTAATCTAAAGTTATGAATTCTGCATATTTAAACCTTAAAGTGTGTAAGATGAGATGTGTCTGCAATGACCTCCCTGTAGTCACACAACAGGTAGTGCAGATGTGGTGATTGTTGGTGGAGATCTGAACATGCACCCAGAGGACCTGGGGAACCGCCTCCTCCGATCTTATACGGGACTCCGAGACTGCTACACGGAGACTGACACGTTTGATGTGAGTCCCACTGAGATGTAATCCCATTCCTCAATGGTCTCAAATGTACTCAAACCTGAAAATCCTGCGAGCTGAAAGATATACTGAGCATGTGTGGTGTCTATGAAAAGGGTATAAGATAAATAGGGTATTACTGAGTAGAAATCAAATGTAATGGAATGTTTTTTAAAAAGCTAAATAAAAAACTGATTTTAATATATAATATATATGAAATAGTGTAGTATCTGCTTAGAAGACTAGGGTTATCTAAAACACACACACACACACACACACACACACACACACACACACACACACACACACACACACACACACACAGAGAGAGAGAGAGAGAGCACCGGGTTGGTATGGTTAACTAAAACACACACAGCACCAGGATGGTAAGCACATCATGTAAGCACAATACATTTTATCGGAAGACTAGACTACTAAACTTAATGCACACGCTATATAAATGACCAATTTTACAATTAAAGATAAACCTTAAATTCAAATTAAATATGGTTAGTGGAGAGGCACATGGCATGCTGGGATTCCTTACTGTGTTCCTGTCTGCTCTCTCATTGGATCACAGCCTGAGTGTGTTGCAGAAGTCACAATAGATTAAGATAAAAGTGTACAATAAAAAAAAACAAGGAATAAAAACAGCAGAAGGCACAAAATTAGTTGCAAGCCAGATTAATTACAGTCCACCAGCTAGTTAACCGGTTTCTCTCACAATGTGCCAACAGCGCATGACCCAAACAGGAATCCTGTTCTCTGCAATGAGCCCCTTTTGTTTTCTTTCACAACACAGTATTTGCCCCTCAGGCTTGGTATCTTATACACTTTTAGTCAGTCTTGGCTAAAGAAGAGAACAGATCTCAAGCATCAGTGGGTGATGTATCCCCAGTGCAGAGTCAGGTTTCTTTCTAATGTTAGCTCTGGGTTTTCTCAGAGAAAGAGGCACCGTTTCACTTCTGAGTCATTTGTTTTTCAGGTCCGCATGCTTACTGTCAGAACATTCTGTGGGCAATATGGGCTTAAGATAAAGCTTTTAACTAAGTATTACAGGCTAATCAAGGTCAACAAAATCAACATATGCTGGTTTTGGACAAAGCCAATTGAAATGCATATTCAAATGGGCGCGGGTCCCAAACTTCATAACTGCACAGGACATAAAGCAAAGAGAATAACAGGTCCAGGTTTCCACAATCTGGAGGAAGGTTCTGCCAGTTACCCACGGAGTAGTCAAGCGTGACCCTAGATTTAGATATGCTTTGATCGTAAATACAGTATAAAGAAAAACGAACAATGTTCTCATGCGTACAGCGTGAGAAAGAGCGATCGCGTTGCCGAGATGGGCTGCGGTGGAGGCTGCGCTGCCTCAGCTTATCATACACTACACTCCACAACACTCTGCTACACTCCACAACACTCTGCTACACTCCACAACACTCTGCTACACTCCACAACACTCCGCTACACTCCACTACACTCCACAACACTCTGCTACACTCCACAACACTCTGCTGCACTCCACTACACTCCACAACACTCCGCTACACTATGCTACACTCCACTACACTCCACAACACTCCACTACACTCCACTACACTCCACTACACTCTGCTACACTCCACTACACTCCACTACACTCCACTGTGCTGCCACTGCTCCTCCCCGCACTGCACAAAATAAAAAAAAAGTCGTAACTCCGGTCCCGACATTAAGCGGGGACTCACTGTATACAAATGAGAAGAAGAAGCAGAACCTGTGAAGAGCTGTGATTCAAAACTAATTTGGGAGATTTTCAGCTCAGCATCAGCCCAGAACTAATATTAGAAGCAGTAAACTATAACAAAAGGTGTATTATACTGAAGGCCTTTAAGTTGTTTATCAAATCAAATCAAATATATTTGTATAGCGCTTTTCACAACACATGTTGTCACAAAGCGCTTTACAGGATTTACAAGGTTAACAATACTATGGGTCCAAATCCCTAATGAGCAAGCCAAAGGTGACAGTGGCAAGGAAAAACTCCCTAGATGGTGGGGAATAGGAAGAAACCTCGGGAGGACCAAGACTCAAAAGGGAACCCATCCTCCATTGGGCGGCCCGTTAACACACAAATTACACAAAAGCAAATTATACAGACGAATACACAAACAATCCACACAATCAGACTAAGTATAAGCTAACTAGAATGAAAGTTCTGGGTGTTGATATTGTCAATGTAAATGTCTTGTGATGAACGCCAGGTTTTCATTCCGTGTCGGAGTGATGACACTGGTATTGTAGGCTCCGACTGCAGTGTTGCAGTGTTGCTGGATGTCACAGGTTCACCTGGGGAGTGTTTATGCATATGGGGATGGAATTTAACTGTATATCATGCATTTTACAGGGCTGTGAAGAAGGCATTACACTAATAGCTGACAACCACTTCACCAAAAAGCAGGACCTTATTCCCTTTGAGAAAGGCATCAGAATTGACTACATACTCATCAAGGTGAAACTGGGCCTGTCTGTCACCAGCATTACAATATAACCAGTTTAATTCCAGTGTCCCTTCCACAAATGTTAAATGTGTGTGTCCGTCTTTCTACGTCTCTGTACTGTCTAGGGCTCAGGAAGTGTAAATATTAGATGTGAGTCGATGTCTACCACCAAGGGCTCGGTGCCCGGTCAACCCTTCCCCTACTCGGACCATGAGGCTCTCACCACAGAGCTGGTCATGACGTGCTCAGAAGGAGGAGCCTGTTGCAGCAAGAGGAACACAGTGGTCAGCGGTATGCCTTTAAGCCTCAGGATTTCAAACCCCCCGGAAACAGGGCTTAAATGTACAGGGAATAATTGGGCCATTTCTAATCTCCATGTGTTCTTCACCGGACGTCCTCCTCTGTCAGTGTAAAGTATACGACCCTGGAGCTTGTCTGAGCTTTACCATACACAGTTGCATGGCTGATGTCACTCATGTTTCCGACATAACGTTTAGCGTAGCTTTGAGTTCATGCTTGAACAGTGTCTTCAAGTCTGACCTATTTTCTATTTTCGTACAGTTTCATTTGATAAAAGACCCGATGCTCAGGAAATATGCACCAGACATGTTTAACCTTTAATAGGCTCTAGCAACACCATCTTTGATTAAACATGTCTTAGCTTGCTCGTGTCTTATCTTGCTAGTGGTTTAGCTTGCTAGTATGACACAGAAGGTGAGGCAGGAATCAAGCAATGATTGAACAAAATAAACGAGGCTATCCAACGAGGAGGATAGCACAGACGAAGGTACGACAATGACCGACAAACTGAGCCAGGAAACGAGGAGTATAAATACTCAGGATGAAGCCTGGGAAAATGGGCCATGGATGGAGACTGGGAGGAGTCAAATAAATCCAAAACATCACATCGATCTACATTCCAGAAAAGTTCTTCAGGTTTTGTTGAGTGCTTCAGTGATCATAGTTGGTAAGATGTTCCACATTGTGATGGCAGAGGTGGTTGTAGAACATTTGAAGTAGGGGGGCCATGCTGGGACTAGTGTTTTTGTTAGAAGGTCCACTCTGTGCCCCCCAGAACTACCACTGTGATGGCCATAAAGAGAGTTAGGGGCATAGGTACTGGTTTCACCTTATCTTGACTGATGACTGCCCATCAGTCTGGTTGGGAGCAGACAGGAAGTAAAACAGGACGTCTCTGTCAAAGCCCCAAATAGCTCAGACTAAAGGTACAAGGCTGACCTTGCCCTATCTGCTAGCTGGAAGCATCATTCTTCCACTCCCAAATTTTGTTTTGATAATAGTTTCTTTTCTTGTTTCTGTTTAGCTTCTGTAATAATATTCCTCATTGCAAAGGCCGGTTGTTCACTTTTCGGTTGCTATGGCAGTTTTTCTTCAGTGTTTCTCATTCATATACTCCATAAATTCTCCATAAATTCTTGACCAGAGATAAAATTGTAAAAAATAACCTGAGGGATTTTTCCACATCATTTCCTGCCAGCACTCTCCATAAAATTCACTAAATAAATAACTCTAATTACTTTTCATAAAATGTATGACCTTTCATACAGTGCTTTAGGTCAACTGGGAGTTGTAGTTTTTTGTACTACAGCCACAGTCTAATGACCACTGGATCCCACAGGGGCTTCAGCACAACACTCTGGTTTTAGTAAATAAACCGAACTTAACTCATTGGTTTTAGTAAATAAACCGTACCTAACTCATTGGTTTTAGTAAATAAACCCTACCCAACTCTCTGGTTTTAGTAAATAAATGGTCAGTACAGGTTACTGGTTGTGATGGGTGCAGCGAGGGACGTTTGGAGTGTCATTATTCCCCATAGTTACGACAGAAGCACAGCGGCTGAAAAGCTCATGACGGTAACAGCACTGGCGCTCAAACCCAGAGAGGCAGTGGAGCAGCACGGCCCTCGTCTGGGACACACAACAGCGGGGGACAAGAAGCAGCACTGGATGACTGGATGAAGATAGCCAACTAGGGACAGCCAATGGCAGTCATCAGGGGACAGGGAGGGGAAATTGAGGCTAAAAACAACTGGCACCCCAACCCCCCACCCCGCTTGCCTCCAATGCCTGTAGTATCTTCCTCACTCACTCAGAAGTCTTCTCTGGTGTGAACTCACATGCTCTTTAAGTTAGGTGTGTCCTTGACAAGAGTTGCCTGTCTATCCTTAAAAAAACAATAGTTTGATCACCACTGATCTTATCGTTTCGCTGCCACCTGAGAACATTCCATTCCTGTGACCTCTCTCTTCCACAGAGGCGTCCAACTGAAGTGGTGAACAGTTCTTTTACTTTGGACTCCGATTCAGCTGATGTATCTGGTCCAAGTCCATTAATCATGAGATTATTTCTCCTGCATTGATTCTCTCCACCTGCTCATGTAATAAACAGATGGATTACAGCTTGTCCTGATTTCAGCTTATTAACCGGCTTGGCTGTCCTTAGACTCATTTTGATGGGCCTGTAGATCGTCAGTGTCATTTTTAGAGAACTCGGTTCTTCTAACCAACGCTTTTTGTTTACTCCAGTATAATTTGAGTGAAACGTGAAATGCAATCTTCTTCCTCTTCAACATGCTTTTCTGCTGGTAAATGCCTTTCTGCAGTAAGGTCCTTGAGACTGTCCAATGTCCTCCAGCACATCCTGCAGATATGCACATCTTGCAGTTCTAATTTCTGATGTCATTTTAAAGCGCTTTTTGGCTTAGTGTTGAACTGCATCCCATCATGCAACATTGGCAGCAAATCACAAGTGGGCAGAACTTCATACATTTGCGTGACCCCGTAGTATGGTTTGTGTTTGTTGCATACTAGATACGATACTGGATACTACACTGCAAACTACTCCAGGGACCTGTATGCAGTATGTAGCTTTTTCAAACATCAAGAACTGAATACACAACTTAATTTCTGGGCAGCTTGACTCAGCATTACAATGACAGGAGTGTTCTGTATGTAAAATGTTACTCAGTGTCCTTGCGATTTAAACATGTACAAATACACAAATCATAGATGGAAAAAGTACTAAACAAGATTAAAAAATAGAACTTGCCAAGTAATACATTTATAGAAACTTCAGTTCTACAGTGCTTTTATCAGTTTTGGTGGTGGTAGTGGTGTTTGTTGATTTATAACATCAGGACACTATTGTGCCTCGAGGTTCCCACCCCATATTTATGCATCTTTATGTTAATGATTCAGTCCGTGGTTAAAACCTCTTCTCCCATCTCTTCAGGAGTGGCACTGAACGAGCAGATGGATGCAACAGAGCAGGCGTGTGCCGTTGTGAAGGAGGAGCTGGACCACACCGAGGCCCTGCGGGTGAAGGCCATGTTTCTGCCCGCCGTGGCTCTGCTTCTGCTGCTGGTGCACTCGGTGGTCCTCTGTTCTGGCGGCTGCTCCTCCCTCTCCACGGGGCTGCTGGGAGTGGTGTGTCTGGGGCTCCTGGTGTCAGGAGCCCTCCTCTACATCTTCTTCACCATGCAGCTCAAAGCTCTGCGAGAGGCCCTGGCCCAGATGAAATTGAGCTACGCCGACCTCCAGGCTAGGGTCTCTGGGTGCAGGGGGTCCGTGTCCCCTCTGTCCGTCTGCTCTCCGGAGCTCCAGCGAGAAGAATAGACCAGCGCACATGCAGCATTACTTCACTGTCAGCTCACTGTACAGTGCCAGTCATGGCAACAGGAATTACAGTGCAGTGAGGACACTTGGTCTAGGATCAAGGGTTGAGGGAGGAAGTGCCTCGTTCTAGGGGATCGATTACACTGTTTCTTTAGTATTTATGCATTCTTTGAAGTGTAGTGCACTGGAAAAGTTTGAGAGGCTGGAGGTTACAATGAAAAAGAAAAGCTACTGTTTTCTTTTGTTGGCTTGTACATTTGATGTTGAGTGCTCTCTACATCCTCTGACTACTGTGAAATCTGTAAAGTGTGAAGTTCAGCAGTGATTCCATGGTAACTGATAATGTTTTCTACTGTTGAGAACCGTTTTTATTAGGTGCATTTCAGACATTTTTTAAATGTCCGATTAATTTTTGTTTAATAAGTAATCATAAAATATTACTGTTATAAAATTAATTTCAGGAAATTTTTATTTAATTTATTTTTTCAGGATAATGTTTATTTCATCCATAGTAATAATATTATATTTATCTTAAACTTCATGTAGTTTCTATGCAAAAATCAAAGAAATATGGCAATAAGCAATGCAAAAATTATTTACCTAAATAAAAGCAAATAAATCAGGACATACAGGCATTAAACCTGTGGGAAAAACATATATTTACATCAGTGCCAAACTGTAGTTCCTATAATCGCTTTACTGCATGTCTTAAAGTTTACAGACTATGTGTGGCTGCATCTGACACACAGTGCTGCAGTGTAGCAGTTAAGCAGAAACTCCAAAGATGTCCAGGTGAGCCTAATACAGAGGGGAGTGTTCTAGAATACAGAGCGGAGTGTTCTAGAATACAGAGGGGAGTGTTCTAGAATACAGAGGGGTGTGTTCTAGAATACAGAGGGGAGTGTTCTAAAATGTAGTTAAGGACATCCTTCAGATATAAGACAAAACATGGGAACATGTCCAGCAATTGTAAATGCTATCAGGTTTAATAATGAACATATTTTAAATTGTAGATGTTGTGAAGGATTGATAATGGAATATATTTAACACTATTATACTCCATTTTATTTAGACATTATAAAGCAGTGTGTTTTCAAAGAAGGGTGTGCTTATCAATCATGCTTATGTAATAAAATAAGTTAGTTTTTTTTTATCATCATCAAAAGCAACATTTAAAAGTGTCTCATGAGGAATGTTGTTTTCCAATGACATTCATATTATTGTGATACAATCAGGCCATAGCGAGGGCAGGGTCTGAAGAACCCTTTGCCAGCTGCAAGGATCAGGTCTATCTAATGACTTGTATGAGACACTACAAACACGCAGACTGCCTTCTGCAGGGTTCAAACCAAGGCAGAAGTGTTTCAGACTCCTCCTGAACCCCTCAAGCTCAAACTCAGCAAGGCCGGGAGAGTGGAGGACCGACTCATAAAGCATGGAAGCTGCAAACAGAATACGGTATCCAACCATGTGACCCACCCAGAACCATAACAGAGAGATGCAGCTTGGAGGCAGTTACAGCTCCTGAGAGTGAAGAAAACTCTCCAGTTTCACAGTGTTCTTAAAAACAGAGCTCAATGCAACTTCAGACATCACATAAATATATACACCTTATATTTTGTCAGGGATGATTTTCAGTTTAGGAATATCTTAAAAATCAATATAATGTATCTATATGTTTGCTTTCCAGTGTTGGTTTCTGTTTTTTAATCATTTGTCAGATTACCTAAATGCTAATCTTGAATAAAATGTTTGTAAAAAATAACATCTTGGCTAGGATCTTGACAATCCATAGCTGGGTTCAACCTCCCAATTATGCAACTCAGACCCGGAAGGCATAATGCACAGTTAGATTCAGTCTCACAATGATACAACCCACAGCTAAATCACACATCAGAATTCAACCTCACAATGACACGATCCAGAGCTGAATTCAACCTCACAATAACACGATCCAGAGCTGGATTCAACCTCACAATAACATAATCCAGAGCGGGATTCAACCTCACAATAACACGATCCAGAGCTGGATTCAACCTCACAATAACATAATCCAGAGCGGGATTCAACCTCACAGTAGTGCAACCCAAAGCTGTATTCAGCCTAACAATGACAATCTAGAGCTTCATTTTAGAAAGACTTAATTTATTCATTAAGATTTATCTTTAAGCGTATTCAATTGTTTAAGATTAATAAATCATATTAATTTCATCATCTCAAATAATCCTGATTACCAAAGAAAAGAAACACACTACAAAGCTCTCACCCTATCAAAGCTTGGCCAGTCAAGAAAAAAAAGAAACTATTCTAAAACATGCTATGCATACCATGACATCCCACAACACCCCCACTTTTGAAAAGCTTGATACTCCCCTGACCTCAACCCATACAGCCTTCACTACTGATGACACAATAGGCCATGTCACACGACTTTGAACCATTTTGAACATAGGACTTACATCTGTTCACACTGGCATGTAGAGCAGTCCTTAGCATTTACAGGCTCCTTCATTACCTTAACCCTACTAGTACACAAATGACAGCTTATGATATCCTCATGAAGGACAGGTGTAATAAGAACAGGTTTGACAGTAGTATGTGCTGAGTGAGTGTCACACTGTGGCAGGGTGTTACTTTCACTTCTGCACTACCGGCTTTGAGCTTTTTGTTGACATGGGCAAAGCGTTCCACTTTCATATTCATCCAAGCTTCTCTCTCTCTACCATCTGAACATTGACCACCCTCAAAGTGAGTAACTAGAATAGTAGACTGTGTGTTTTTTTCTTGTTTATAATGTAGCGGGGTTTCCAGATTCAAATATTTATTTTTTCTGCTTTATTTGTTTTTTGCTATATTATATTATACTTACATATCTAGACAGTAAACATCATAATTAATACAACATTACAGTTTATTTCAAAGATTTTGTTCAGCTGTCACCAGGTAAAACACTTTGAGAAACAACAATTGGTCTTTCAGTGGTTTTAGCATTTACCGCAGTCTTCGGTATTTGATTTCTACTTACATGCTCCTTTTAACTAAAGTTTAGTTTCACTTTGTTCTCACATATTGCTTTGCTTTGACTACCCAAGTCTGTAACCCGCTAAAGGAAGTGTTCGTAGTGCACATGCTGAAGCAACACATTCAGCAAACACTGAACAGCACATCAACTCCAGTTCTGCATTGCTGTATATATACACTGTATACATAAAAATATCAGGATATACACACCAAAATAAAACAGCAAAACAACACAAATCTACAGTGGGATTCCATTAGTATTTCCCTTTTACACTGACATGAAAGATGAGACATGAGATATGTTTCACAGCAGCCGAATGGCAAACCAGCCAAAGGTGGATGACTGTATTATAGAGCTTCACACGGAGGAAGATGGCTCTGACAACATCTCGAGGGAAGCCGTCCTGTGTCACTGCTGCTATGACATCATGGTGGACCCCACCACACTGAACTGTGGACACAGCTTCTGTCGGCATTGTCTTGCTCTGTGGGTCCAGACTTCACAGAAAATGGAGTGTCCTGGATGTTGTGAGATCTTTCAACAGTTTCCAAAAATAAACATCTTGTTAAGGTGAGATTAAAAATGGCATTTCTATATTTTAAAGCATGTAGTGTGCTACTAAAGTTTTCTACATATTCTATAAAATGAGAAGTTCCTTCACGCCCTCATCCACTCACAAGGGGCCATAGAGCACTTGGAATATTGCAATGGGTAGCAGTGTTTCGGCAGTGATTGAAAAGTGATTGCAACGGGTAGCAGTAATATCCCAGTGCAGGAAATGTTTTCATGCTGTACAGCCCTGATGCTGGTCAGTATTTGTTCTTTGCAGGGATCTTGTGGAGACACATTTCCCAGCCAATGTGAAGAAGAGGAGGAAAGACATCCTGGATGACCCGAGGGTCGTGCTTTCTCTGCAGGCCTTCCAGACTCCCGCGCACAACGGCAGCAGCAGAGGCGGCCTTCTGCCCGCACGCTGGCATCCGCGGATGGGCATGGACTGCTTCTTCCGCCCCATCCTCATCGCCATCACCTTCGTCACGGTGGGTCACACACCTGTGCTGACACACCTGCGACCATGACCATATCCTGGACGTGGAGCACATCCACTGGACCAGCACCAGTTTAGTCAATCAGTCAACAGCTGTACAATATCAAACTTTATCAATCATATGAAATTATAATGGGACACAAGGCACTCACGTTTGTCTTTCTCTGAGGTGATTGGAACTCATGGTAGCTGTGAGCCACACACCCATGTGATGACTGAGTGCATAAATGTCATATACATTTATCCATGAAAACAAGAATGAATTACAGTGTTGAAGATCAGGGTATGCCATGAGGTTATGCCTTAAATAGCCTGAAACGCAGTATTGGTGGCACATGACACTAGTAGCTCAGGTGTAGTGATGCTGAGAATGTGCACTAGGGAAATAGTTGCAGCTGTGTGCACTGGTGGTTCAGTGAGGTAGCATGATATGAGGTACATACTAGTACACTCAGACTGTGGTGATCTGAAATACACTACACAAGTATTGACTGTAAAGTCATTTGTGGGATACACTTACAAGGCGTTGACTCTTCTGTTCAGCTGCTGCTCAAATCAGTTCTGCCAGACAGGTGAAGGTGTAACTCAGACTAGGATATCGTCTGGCCGTTCTTCATTACCACATGAACAAGAATCAGACTCCTGGAATTATATAAAGTCATAATGTAGTGATGGCTAAAAAGCGAATGATTTTGAAAAGACAAAACATATTTTGCATACTGAGGTAAAGGCCTAATTATAAATTTTAATATGAGCAGACGCAAAGAAATCAATTTAGTTCCATAAAAATTTGTCAACAGTTATTAGCTTACATTGGTGTAATGCAGTGATGAGGCAGAGAAGGACCCAAATGCGGAATAATACCACTTTTATTGATAATGAAACGACTGCCAGGGGTGAGTATCACCCAGTGTAAACAACGGCACGGAACACCGGAGTGTTTCGCAAGATATCGGGCCGGTCCAGGGTCACGCCGGAAGAGCAGAGTCTGGGAGGTACAGGAGGGCCGGGCTGGTAATGAGGTATAAGAGCGAAGCAGAGGTCAGAACACAGGCAGTCAACAAGGCAATGGGACCGCTCAGTATGTGGCATGAGTCAGCAATACTTCGCAAGGAGGAAGAGGAACTTCCGTCTTAAATAGCAGCAGTGGAGCGTGTGGCTGAGGAGAGACAGGTGTAAGATTAACTATTTGTAGCAAGGGGGGGGGGGGGGGGTGTGTGTTGTTCTTGACAATTGGATAGAATGAGTTTGTTAGACACACCCTGTAGATAAAGCGTGTAACCAGAATGCACTCCCCCTTGACTCTCTATCAAAGTTCTCACCTGCTGTTGCTGCTGGCCCCTCACAACTCAGCAGTGACTCGGACATGTGGAAGAACTTCAGGAGTGTCCTGCTCTCCTGAAGAACCACAGCTAACACCTACTGCTGAGCCTCTCCTGTACATTTACAGAGTCACTGCTGTGCAGAGTGGAGTCAGACACCTCCAGCGAGATCTGGTCAGCAGTGAACCCGTGGAAGCTGACCAGTAGTGAACATGCTGTGTACCTGTGGTCAGACGCTGACCAGTTATGAACATTCCAGGTTGTGTTTTTGATGTATCACTGGAGTGGTGGGAACTCCGAGGTGGAGTTGCTGGTGAAGAAGCCTCTGACAGCGTGGACAGTGAAGGAGGTGGCCATGTGGATGGAGAACCTGGGCCCGTGGACGGCCCCCTACAGAGATGTCTTCCTGAAGGAACAGGTCAATGGCAGGTAGGCCACAAACACGCAGCACAGACATTCATTAGAGAGACAGTTACAGACATTAGCACAAGCGATGCCATACACTGTTTGTGACAGACATTCTATTAATCTGTGTGTGTGTGTGTGTGTGTGTGTGTGTGTGTGTGTGTGTGTGTGTGTGCGTGTGTGTGAGAGGTTGTTGAATGCACTGGGAGAAGAGGACTTGTCAAAGCCTCCCTACAGTATAGGGAACCAGCTTCACAGGCGTGCTATGCAGAAGGAAGTTCTCGCGCTGCAGACACTGGGGTCCAAGCGCCCTCAGACCCTCTGGGAATACAAGGTTCAAAAGGCCATCCTGTTCCACATAGACTGAGTGTGTAGGAAGACCTAAGAGCTTTTAGGCAACATTCCCAAGAGCTGATCATTGTTGTCAGAATGTAGAGATTGTGCTTACAGTTATGAGAAATGCCCACTTCAAAATGCCAGTGTTGACATTCATGCTGGTTGTTTAAAAAAAAAATTGCAGCTCTGAAATTTTATAATTCACCGTTTCCGTCTGGGAATCCACCGGAAAAACCATGTTTTTGTTTACACTGCATATGAAGCAACATCTTGTCTTTCCTGAAGGTGGTAAATGAGAAGAAGTCCTTCTTCCTCCTGTTTGGCCTGATTCACTCCCCACGCTTCACCATCCTCTACATGTTCCTCTTCGATTACCACGACTCTTTCCTTCCCTTCATTCACATAAGCTGTCCGTCACAGTCAAAAACCCGATCAGGGGATGACGACCTTTTCTTCCGGAATCTGGTAGGAAGAGTGTACATACACCAATACCAGTCAAAATACAACTTGTAAATAACTAATACTGGATGTAGCATAACACTGTGAGTGTGTGTGTGTGTGTGTGTGTGCGTGCGTGCGTGCGTGCGTGCGTGCGTGCGTGCGTGCGTGCGTGCGTGCGTGCGTGCGTGTGTGCGTACATGTGCATGCGTGCACCAGAGAGACAGTTGTGACCAGTCTGCTCTCCTATCCTTGGGGTTTCTCATTCAGTGCCTCCATCCCCCCCACCCTCTCACACCCCCCCCCACCCCCAATGTGGCAGCAACAGACCCCGAGCACGAAGCAATGGCTGCACTTCCTGCTGGAGCTGTGCTTCCTGCCTTACCAGTTGCTGGCTGACTTTGCGTGGGATTGGCTGGACGTTCACTACTGGACATCCTTCATCACCATCATCAGCGCCTTCCTGCTAACCCTGCAAGAAGGATTCATGATCCGCGTCCACTGGAGAACAACTAACATCAGGTATCAGCTGAGACTTCGTGCTGCTTTTGTTTGCTTTTCATCCAACATAGTCATCCTGAGTGCACAATCCTTCTCTGGGCCATGTGATGGGGTTGGCAGTCTGGCAGGACACATTCACCACGCCTTTCCTATGATGTCTGACAGCTGGCCTTGTTCCTAAGCCCCAGGGTGTGTGTTAGAATAAGCTGATTCCCTGGTTGTTTTATCCTTCACATAACATTCAAATAGAAGGTAAAAGAGTGCTGCACTGAGCCTTGATATAGAAACACAGCCTGTAACCCTGTGGTTTGTCCTGTTATACGTATGAGATGACTGTGTTTGGTAGAAACAGCCAAATATTATAAGTATTCCAAATCATGTTTGGGGGTGGAATTCTAAGAATCCACCCGGTTCCTTTGTGAGTGATGTCATGATGGGTATGCATGTGGGCGTCTGTTTTGCAGGCAGTTTAAATTTGAGCAAATCAGATGGAATTATAAATTAAAATGAGTGTTCTAAGAGGAACATTTATGCATTAGGTAAACACGAACCTACTTTAAACCACCAAAGAGGATATTGCTCCATACAGACAGAACTGTGCTGAAAAAAGTGTTTTTACACTGTCATTCATGTCTTGAAGAATGTGATAGTTTAATGAGGCGACAGGGTATCAAACCACAGAGGAGAACCTGTGTAGTTCTGCGGCCCTGTAAGAGTAGAATCATACCCTTCATCTCCAGTGATTTCAATGCAAACCTTGTTTATATTTCACTAGCTGTGATGTAATCTAGGTTGATTTGTTCATCGGTTGGTCTGTGTGACTTTCAGGAAGGTGCCAGCGATGGTGCTGTGCCACACACTGGGCATGGCCTACATGGGCTTCGGTGGGATTCTGCTGTGGCAACTCCTGCCCCAGTTTGTGTGTGACTGCCTGTTCTACTGGGCACTCTACTGCAACCCTGTCATCAACACCTGCAATCTGATCAGAATACTATTTCCACATATTTACCATTGACCATAACACACACACATAGACATGCTCACACAAATGCAATAGAAATAACTTTCTTTTATCATGTTTTGATAATATATATTTCCAAGTTGCATTTTTGAATGCTTCATTTTAGAAAACCATTTTTCTATTTGACAATGACATGTGAACATTCATATGGGAGCTTGGTCTACTCACTGTCTGGGAGATCAAAACTTCTCAGTCATTAATAGAGTAGACTACACATCAGTTCATTAATAAAGTAGACTACACATCAGTTCATTTATAGAGTAAACTACACATCAGTTCATTAATAGATTAGACTACACATCAGTTCATTAATAGATTAGACTACACATCAGTTCATTAATAGAGTAGACTACACATCAGTTCATTAATAGAGTAGACTACACATCAGTTCATTTATAGAGTAGACTACACATCAGTTCATTAATAGAGTAGACTACACATCAGTTCATTAATAGAGTAGACTACACATCAGTTCATTAATAGAGTAGAATACACATCAGTTCATTAATAGAGTAGACTACACATCAGTTCATTAATAGAGTAGACTACACATCAGTTCATTATTAGATTAGACTACACATCAGTTCATTAATAGAGTAGACTACACATCAGTTCATTAATAGAGTAGACTACACATCAGTTCATTATTAGATTAGACTACACATCAGTTCATTAATAGAGTAGACTACACATCAGTTCATTAATAGATTAGACTACACATCAGTTCATTAATAGAGTAGACTACACATCAGTTCTCATCAACACTTTTGTTTTGGACACCAAACATAACAGGACCATGCACTGGCAAAAAGGCAAGCAATGTCATATTTTGACATTTTTATGTCATTTTATATATTTTTTATTTATATAAAATATATAAATATTTATAAATTTTATAAATTTTTTATAAATTTATAAAATTTATAAATTTAATAAATTTATAAATTTTATATATTTTTTCATAAGCTGAATCACTAATTATTTTATAGTAATTTATAATGATTACAAAGAGAACAACAGTACCCTGTAGTGCTGACATCACACATAATCATTACACAGCCCTCTGTTTTGTTATGGTACACTTTTGCTCGAACAGTTGGGAATACCAGTCAAAATGAAACCTGTAAATAATAGTGCTGTCAATTCCAGGTGCCGCGATTAAAAGTCCTCACCAGGATTTTGCTCAGCCTTCCTGGATTCTAATACTGGATCTAGCATAAGAGTGTGTGTGTGTGTGTGTGTGTGTGTGTGTGTGTGTGTGTGTGTGTGTGTGTGTGTGTGTGTGTGTGTGTGTGTGTGTGTGTGTGTGTGTATAAAATTATATGATCTTCAGACTCTTTTTTTTTTCTTTTGTTCTATTTTTGTTTTGTAATTATTAATCATTTCCATTTAAACACATATTTATACTGATCATAGTAAATATTTTTTATCTTTTAATATTTTTATTAAACTGTGTAGTTTTCTTTTTGGCACCACTCTGATTTTGAGTGTCTTATTTTTTGCCTTTTGCCCTTTGCATTTTAAGAGGTTGAAAAGAAACTTTAGTCTTAAACTAGTCTTAACCTTGTATTTCAGTAGTCTAGTGCTGGTGAAGCACGGTGGGGGGGGGGGGGGGGGGGCATTGCAGCGGTTCATATAGGAGAGTCCGTAGTCAGTGAGTACTTTTGGTTTTACAGACATCTCTCATTGTGGATCCCACATCATCTGATTTTTGCCATGTTCCTATTCAGTTGTGCCCTGGCGCCTCCCACTGGTCACTACTCGCACTTGCAACTCCGTCATGGACATTGTAACGTGCTCGGAATGATAAAGCAGGTATGATTTACAGCCGAAAACTCTGGAGTGACTGGTCATTATATTGAACACAGTGTGTCAACCAGACCACTGTAGAGGCATATTTGACCTATTCCTGTATAATGGATACTGTATTTGCTACTTATCTTTGGATTTGTCCTGGTGAGTGTACATGTAATATATCAAACATACTGACACTGAACTGTTTCCAGTATAGAGTGATCAGAATGCAGATTAAACATAAATGAAATAAGGTAAGCCAAAAACATAGCAATTTAAAAAATACATGTAGAGCATAAAATGTAAACGATAAAAACAGAAAGTAAAATAGAACTTATCAAGCTAGAGTGGATATCATGGGCCACGTAGGCACTGAGGATACGGGATGCAGAGATGGGTGCAGAGCACGCGAATTTCATCTCTGTTAATAGAATAAAAGTCCCCAGAAGTCAGAGTTTAATTCATTTAAATGACCAATTGTTTCACCAGCGCTGTCTCCGTATCGTAACTTATGTTCAGCCACACCCCACTGCCACAAAACTATTAAATGGATAAGAGATATAAGAAGTCATTTTAAATATGTACATATGGGCAAGAGCTTGGGAGACAAATGATACACTAATATATACATTACATACGGTTTATTACTCCGTGAGACCTCAATAAATGCTGCGTGAACATATTGCTTTCGTTATGAATTATTATGAATTATTCACATTTAATTATTAATTATTATAGTTATAATTATATTATAGTTGTCATTGTTGTTGGTCATTGTCATCATATTTAGAATTATTATTAACCCCTAGAACATACCATGAAGCGTTAATTTAAGACTGACTTCTCTCGTGCTGATTGGCCATCTCTCGGGTGGGGGCGGTTCCCAGGAGTTTCAGCAGCTGTTTAAGGCTGAAGATGAAGCTGTTATAGTTCTGTTTTCGCATCCCTAAATGGTCACTGTGTATGATGGAGCATGTGTGCTGGGCAGCTGAACTGATGTAGGAATCCTTGCCTTTGATAACTGTCAAATTGTGTAATGGGACTTGGTTAGCTAATTTGGCTCCAGGATCTCTTAGGTAAACATTAAAGCACATATAGCATGAAGGAGAAAACAGGCATATTCCATAAACTCCCCTTTTAATGAAAAACGAATAAATGCTGTCGGTTTTACTGCTAAGTGAACCATTTCTGATCATGAATAAGAATCAGGTCAGGATACTATAAATATAGCCTCCATTACTACCATTGTACATTAACTCCACGGCTACTTATTTTTGTACTTGTGTGCTGAACAGTAAATTAGTCCCTCAAGTCAAATACTTTTAAATACCGAAATGTAGAAATATTGGAGGAGATGCATGGGTGATTAACCTTTAGATTTGCTCTGTAGACGTTCATAGGGAATTGAGATTATGGATCAGAGCCGGGGTGGCTAATCGGGAGATTCGGGAGGATTCCCGATGGGCCAGCTCATGTCAATCTCTAGTTTGGGCCGATTGGGAGGGGAAAATAATTTTGGCCGGATTTGGGCATGAAACTCCCGGGCTGAAAAAGAGGCCCACTCCGGCCCTGTTATGGATTAAAATTAGTTTATCGTGTTCATGTTTACAACTCACCCTAACCGTAACAAATAATTTTAACAATATTCTTGCCACGAAGTCTAATTATATTATGGCGTTCTGTCCCAAAAAATAATGATTGGATATCTTGCGGGGAGGACTCTGATTAACCATCCCAGGCATAAGGTTTGGTATGCCTTTAATAATCGGATAAGTGTTGTGGCCGTGTGCGTTACCCCGCCTATTCAAAAGCACCGCTGGTGTTATTGCCAGAGTTGCCAGGTTCGCGGTTTTCACGCCTAAAAATTCTGGGGTCGCGGGGTGCGGTTTTTGGGCTACTTTTTAGTTGGGCTACCGCAGTAGTTACAAGTCAACACTAAGAATCGATCGCGATATAATACTTAATTTGTCTCAATTTTACACTCGCCAACCCAAGATTAAATCTCACTCCAAGTGATCTTGAAAAGTTGGCAACCCTGCAGACATATGCTTTGGGCTAGTTTAGGCTTCTGAAGGGCGGATTTTACACTGACTTTGTGCGGGATATTTTTGTAGGACCTGGCAACCCTGGTTATTGCTGACTTCACGTACACGGACAGACGCGGAGCAGCCGGGCCGACACCGTCACGTCAGCGCAGTCATGGCTGCGATGGAGCTCGCCCCTCTCAGACCCTGGCTGGACGTCTTCCCTGGCGCCGACCGTTTCGCCAAACCAGACATGTCAGATTTAACCAAATGGAACAACAGAATAATAAGCAATTTACTGTACTTTCAGACCAATTACTTCGCGGTGGCCGCCGTGGTATTCGTGATCGTTGGGTACGTACCTGGTTCGTCTGGGGACCAGTTCCAGTACGTTCTTGGCAAAACTGGTACAGGTTGTGTGTGTGTGTGTGTGTGTGTGTGTGTGTGTGTGTGTGTGTGTGTGTGTGTGTGTTTAATGTAAGTGTTTAACTAGATGCCCCGTCGTGGATTAATTCTGCTTTGACTAGATCTAGCTGTGCTATTTTAAGTTAGCTAGTTGTGCGATGCAGACTTCATCAGGCTGTCCACCGCCCACCGTTAATGAAGCGTTACGCCCAGGTGGAAAGGAACCAATGTATTATTTTTATTTGTATAGCCTACTAAAGAAGTTTCTCACTTGTTGTGTTTGTTTGAACGTGGACTATAAATATACAGAGGTTTATTAAGCTTAAATGACGCTATCTAAGAGGCCGGGGAAATCGCAGCTGTCAGGAACCAGTGAGTCACTCAGACTATGTTTAGTCCAGAAGACAATTCGGCTGTAATGCTAAATTGTTATGAGCAACTACCACAATAACTTTTAAACGTGTAATTTAGAGCACAAGAGGTTTTATATTTGTAACACAGAGTATTGGCATCACAGTATAGCATAGCCATGCAGTCGTTTAGATACGTAGACATCCTCACATTAGGCAACGACATTTTGTGCTGGATCTTTTTTGCCTTTGAGGAGAAACAGAATGGCATCTAAATACATTTTCACCGTATTGTCTTTTGTGGCCTCGTAAATGGTTTTTGCAGGTTTATGAACCCAGTGGGCATGTTGCTCGGTGGCACGGTGGTGTCCTTGGTCTTCGGTGGCTTGGTGTGGGCTGGAGAGAACAAGGCTGTGGTGAAGAACTTCAAGAAGAAGAACCCTGTCCTCTTTGTCATTATTGTCATGGTGGTCAGTTACCTTCTGCTCACGCTCTGTGGCGGCGTGATGGTTTTCATATTTGGCATCACCTTCCCTTTGCTCTGTGAGTAATACATTCAATGGCAACTTATGCAGCATAATAGAAGTATATAGAATATATCTATAATAGAATATATAGATACAGCACACGATCACCCAGTTTGGACCTTTTTGAATTGTTTTCTTTACATAATTTCTTTATTTACTACTTATGTAGTATACACCAACAGTGCACTGATGTTAGCTCTTGATTAGATCCCATTTCATGTCCAAATATGAGCCTAGAAGATCAGTTGTAAGGGTGTGTCTATTCACATCACTGAGAACAGGAGCACTAGCATGTGTGGAATGGTTGCAGAGTGGTCAGGGCAGTAAATGTTGCTCAGTTTGATTTATAATGTTTATATTTCTATTGTTCACCTTTGCTGGCATCTGGCAATGGTTCGAAATGAAACCTCATGTTCTAAAGTACTGACACTAGGCTCTGGAAATATTCCTATTCTGTCTGTCCTGTAGAGAACTGTTTAACCAAAATTGTTACAATGCATTTTTAGAGATATTGTTAACTTAAATTGTTCAATGTTTTTTTTTATCACAGATCATTTGATCTTTCTGTGTTAATCATTGATTGTTGGGTTGTGTTGCTTTTCAGTGATCCTGATCCATGCCTCTCTGCGACTGCGTAGCATGAAGAACAAGCTGGAGAATAAGATTGAGGGTGTAGGGCTGAAGAAGACGCCCATGGGGTTCATTTTAGAGTTGCTAGACCAGCAAGAGGAGAAGATCAACAAGATCCAGGATTTCATTGAGAACAAACTTAAGGAGTGAACCTGGTGATTGCCAGTGTTCACAAATCAACACTCCTAATAGGGTCAAAGTCACTCCTCCCTTCCCAGTTATAACCAATGTAATGTGTGAGAGAGGTTTCTGTAACAAAACCTGAAAAAATAATGTCTTCCAAAGGTTTCTTGGTTTTTGCCAGCTATGCTATAGTAGTCGTTTAAATTCTTGTTACTGATTCCCAATTTCTACAGCATAAGGTGTATGTCATAAGGACTCTTGAGAATAACTTTTTTTTTATTGCTCCCTTTAATAAGCTGTAATCTTACATGTGGCAATCTGTGTACTATATAGCATGTTGGGCTTTCTTGCAAAAGCTACTGTGCAATGCTGTTACCTTCCCGTATATATGCACCTTTGATATAACATTTTTGCACATAAAGATGGGGTTTTCACTGTAAATTGGTATTGTTAGAACAGTAAGCAACCAATCAAGTACAGAATGTCTTTTAATAAAAGACAGACGTGGCGTTTTGTATGTTCTGACGGCCTAAATAGACGGATTCCATATAAAAGAAAGCACTTTAGAATGTTGCCTTGGTTCTCTCTGTGTTCTGGAATCAGTGTTTGTTTTCTAGGTCATAGTTTACAGTTTACTTTTCCTCTGTAACTGGCATTCTGTGGGGTTACAGCTATGCACATGTATGGTGCATGTTAAAAAATTTACTGAAAATGTTGAGGTGCGATTTGCATATACTTGTCTCAGTCATTTTAATGAAGAGCAAAAATGCTACCTCAGATTAAGCCATTATCATAACCCTTACACTAATGCAGGACTCTAATAAAGAAAACTCATGCGACGTCTGCAAATGATCTGATTAATAGAATGCAGGTGTATTTACTGATGTTCGGTTTGTGCTATACATCCCTGACAGATTATAGTAATTCACAATGATCCTATTATTGATGTATGCAGATAATTAGTGAAGTGTTTTTTTTTTCTAAATTAAAAATATATATATATTATAAATGCATCAGATCATTACATCATCATTACTACTAGTAAAATAACTTTTGCTTTACCATCTTAGGGTGCTCTTTGTGCTTTGACCATTAGGAGATGACATTTATATATATATCAAAAATGATCAAAAAATAATAGCAAATATTATATATATATATAATATTTGCTATCATTTTTGATCATATTTATAATGTATGAAAAATTTATCATCCTACAATGAGAAATAAATAGTATAGGGCATTTGAATCTTATAAAATACATACAAAATAATATGTACGCGTTAATCTACATTTACTGAGGTATTTGTAAGCCGAGGCTAAATATAAATGAATTTTCAAGGTGGTAGTTTGAGACTTGTAATTTGAAAGTTATCGGTCTCCATTTTGAAAACAAAGGAGTTTCTTTTGCGGGTTTCACGCCCTCTTCATGTGGTTGGGAGGAGAGTGCAAGTGTTTGTAGGGGCTGCTGCAGACGAAGACATCATGCCTCGGGTGTACATTGGACGCCTGAGTTATCATGTCCGCGAAAAGGACATACAGCGGTTTTTCAGTGGATACGGAAAACTTCTTGAAGTCGATCTAAAAAATGGGTATATTAGCTCTACATGTCACCAGCACGGCCAGTACGCCATTATGGTTCGAGCTTGATAACCAGCGTATGCAGTGTAGCGTTATATGGTTGTATTTGTACCTCTTTGACAGCGACTGCATTCAATTAAGACAATAATATCGTCGTATCGATTAAGACTTCGTGTTGTGATATTAAGAGAGACTTTGGATAGGCGTGTGTTCAACGCCTTTAGCCTCTCATCAGAGCTTTGTTATTCGAGCTAGACGGACGGCAGGTTTTATCATGCCATTCGGCTGCTTTTCTTATTAACTTCATACTGCAAACTCTCCCAACAAGACACGTTGTAATTTTGTAGTTTTATTTAGTAATTATTGTAGTTTTGCTGCAAGGACATATTTATATAACGGAATCACACTTAACTAAGGAGCCGCATAACGCACTGTTGGAACCTAGTACCACTTTCTAGTGTCAAATCTCGTTATCAAACAACTCGTTACAAACATAAACCATTTCTGGTGTCCAGTTATGTCGGTGTGGACTCATGTTCTTAAAGCTAACACTTGAAAATATAGTTAAGATTAATTGTAATCTGCATTTATTTTTCCAAAAATGCTAACTACTAAAGGTAAATATGGCATGTACTTCAGAACAAGCTGGCTTTGTTGGCGCTCAGGTGTTTTTATTTGTGACTAGTGAATAGTTTATGATGTTTGCCTCGTGGCATCAAGACATATAAGCAGATGATTCTGTTGGCTTGATACCCAATGCATGATATGAGATATATGAAATGTGATGGCAATGTCAGCTGTTTTCGGGGTGAGAAGCAGTTTGGAGCAGTCCGGCCGTGGTGAGACCCCTCCCCGTGAGACACCTCCTGTGTTCCAGCTACGGGTTTGTGGAGTTTGAGGACACCCGGGACGCCGACGACGCGGTGTATGAGCTGAATGGGAAGGAGCTGTGTGGAGAGAGGGTGATGGTGGAGCATGCCAGAGGCCCCCGGCGGGACCGCGATGGATACGGCGGGGGAGGCTATTACGGAGGCGGCCGCAGTAAGTGTACTCCCAAGTGTTAAGAACTATGGGCAAGCAATTTGTGCTTCACGTTTTTTTTAATTACTGTGTGCCCTGCACTCTGGAGAGATACATTGTCTTGTCTTTTAGTAGTAAGGAAGTAAAATAAACAGCCCAACCACAAAGTCCTATTTTGTATTCTTTGCCATAAAATGTGCACAGTTCTCAGACTGAGGTGCAGGAGGGTCACCCATTCAGGCTCTCCCACGTGTGTTTAACAACAACACAGCTTTCGAGTTCATGCACCGCAACCCTTTCCCTCTCAAAATTAAACAAATAAACACTACACTAATCAAGTAAAAGGAATAGTTTAACACCTTAAATAATTCGCTTATTGTTTTACAAATCAGAAAAAAAATCGTATTGGTTTGTCCCAATAATTCGGAATGTGCCTATGAAATGGATTACATGACTCCCTCTTATAGTGGGTAGCATGGGCTGTTTGCACAGAAAATGGATTATAAATCACTTATGGTAAGAAAATTTTAAATAAGTGTTTTAAAAGGCTCAAATTGTAATTGATGGCAAGAATTTGGCATGCATGTTCTCATCCAATTCCAAGACTATTAATAATAATCATTTGGAGTTTAAAGAAGAAACACTCTCCAGCATATTTAATTGATATTGACTGTCATGTATGTTAATTTATTTTCTGCATATGTTGTACCCGAGTGGAAACGTAAACGTCAGTTATTATGTATGACTGCTAAAGTTGCAATTTTATTTCCAGTTTGATTGCCACAGTGACAGAGTCCTTGATGTTTCAATTTGAAAGAGTCCAGTGGGGCTGAGGCCGGGTCCCAGTTCGTTGTGGCTAAGATGACTACCTGACCGCTTTGGCCTTGGCCTTCACCTTACAATGTGTGTGTGACCTTTGCCCCTTGATGCTTTGGCTGACCTAACCGGAAGCCAAGATGACAGCAGCCTTTTGCCAATAGACCAGGGGTGATGGTGAGGAATGCTAGTTATTATGTTGTCGATATGGAAAAGCCTCTAGCCAAAGATGTAAAACCAATCACTGAATGGGAGGCATTCGGTTAGGCATACTGTTCAACGTGGTCAGTGATTTACATATAAGGGAGAAACATGTCTTAACCTGTTTGTGTTTGAATGTATTTTGCTATATTTTCCATAAAACAAATTGACATGATTTTCATTGAAAGATTATGACCTTGTCTGATCAGCTGTGTGTTTGAGTTCCTATATCTCTGTTCCAAATAGTAATTCCATGTCTGGGAGGCAGCAAACAGCTCATGACTGAGTCTGTGAACAGGTTTGCGATAAGCAAGAGAAAGGCATTCGCTGCCAGCTTTACCATTTCCGGTCAATTTGTGACTTAGGCTCTTGTTTGCATCTCTCCCTGAGCGGCTCAGACCTTCCTGACTGTTGCTCTTGGTTTCCCCCTGTCTGTTGAAGGTGGTTATAGCAGCAGGAGTCGCTCGGGCAGGGATAAGTACGGCCCCCCGGTTCGCACTGAATACCGGCTCATCGTGGAGAACCTGTCCAGCCGCTGCAGCTGGCAGGACCTGAAGGTAAAAGCGTGAACGTTGGTCCGTTCCTCCTCCACCGTATCCTGACCCACCATGTTTGCTTTGTAATGAGGAGGGATCTGTGATTTTACAGTGCATTCGTATGGTTAGTTTCGTTGTATGTTTAAAAGTGGCCTCTTAGGATGGCGAGCAAGAATCTATTACAAATCAAAGCTTGAAATAGCTAATAGCACAACACAAATCCATGAACGGCATACTGACTATTAGTAAGTCTGGCACATGGTGTAAGCCTCCTGGACGCAGAACGGCAGCCCTGTGTTGTCTGGTAGGATTTCATGCGGCAGGCGGGAGAGGTGACGTACGCCGATGCCCATAAAGAGCGCACAAACGAGGGGGTGATCGAGTTCCGCACCCACTCGGACATGCGCAGGGCTCTGGACAAACTGGACGGCACGGACATCAACGGCCGCAAGATCCGTCTGGTCGAGGACAAGCCGCGCAGACGACGCTCCGGCTCCGGGAGCCGATCCAGGTAACGCGCGCGCGGGTGGAGGCGACCCGTCACTCGTGGGTGGCCGGCACCGGTGGTGCGTGGTCTTTGTGCGAGGAACCGCTGTGTGTCTCTTTCTGTTCCAACTCACCTGACTCCTCTCAGTCCTGGCAGTTTGAAAAGTGTATGGGGGCAGATGGTGTAATAACTATAATACTAGTAAACTTTTATTTTCTGATTTCCTAAGAACATAAACACAATAATGAAACCTTATTAATATAGCTATTAATACAGCTATTGATTTAGCAGTTAATGCTGCTGTATGCATTCCTTTGGTTATTAGCCATGGAGCTTTGGCTGGTTGACGGGAAGTGAAGGCATCGATTAGCCAAGCAAAGGTGTCTCCACCAGTCTGCCTTTAGCTTGTGCCTCGTGATACTGATGTGGTCATGCGGATCATTTATTTGTTATTTGTTAGTGGATGCACGGTCCCTTTGTAACATGATCCGCAGAAGAAGAGACTGAGAAGGAAGCAAATCAGAGAGGGTTTCTCATTTCACTCCAGTGCTTTTGGGGAGTACAACAAGGTTAAATTAGTGTGTTTAATGCTATTACACTAAAGAAATTACAGGTACAGAATCAATAATGGAGATTCCTAATTTATTAGGAAACATTCAAAGTCTTGTGCCTTTCTGCAGTCTTTTGGTGTGTATTTTTCTTAATCTTTATTAAGAAATTAAGAACAAAAAAAGGAAAATGATTTTTGGGGGGGCGGGGGATACATGTATGGCCATGTATGTAAAGGAGTGGGTGTGGTGCTCTGCTGATCTGAGTCTGTCCTGTTTTCATCCACAGATCCCGCAGCCGGCGTCGCTCACGTAGTAGGAGCCGACAGAGCAGCCGTTCACAGAGCAACTCGCGATCTCGCTCGAGGTGCCCACACACCTCCACCCTGTGCTCCCTACGCGCTCTGCTTCAGCTGTGGGGCACTGTGGTCCTCTCTCCTGTTCACTCCTCCGTTTTTTTTCTCCATTTCTCAGGTCCCGGTCCCGCCGACATCGCTCCCGCTCCAGGTCCCGTCACAAGTCCCGCTCACGGTCGGGGCGCAAGTCCCGCTCCAAGTCCCCGTCTAGGAAGTCCCGCTCGCGCACCCAGAAGTCTCGTAGCAGGTCGGCCAGCCGCAAGTCTCGTTCTCGCTCCGACGACCGGAAGTCTCGCTCCAAGAGCACCTCAAAGGTGAAGTCGGAGCGCGGCTCGCGAGGCCGCTCCAACGAGAAGTCGGCCAGTAAGAAATCCCGAAGCCGCTCAAACTCTCCCACCACCAACGGGAACGACCGCCGGGCCAAATCTGCCTCTCGCTCCCCCTCACCTCCGGCAGAGAGAAGCGGCTCCAAGTCTCCCGAACGCCGTTCCCGCTCACGCTCGAAATCCAGGTCCCGCTCCAGATCTGCCTCCCAGGACTAGAACCTGCTTTCCGCTCGTGAAAGACGGGCTTCGGTGACGACGGGCAAGATCTGGTGTTCAATTGGGTTTTTATTTGCTGACCTTCCATTTGCTGAAGCCAGTTGATGATGACCAGATTAGATTAGATGCTTCATACGTGGCATGAGCAGAAATATACATTTGGAGCTTCGATCTGTGTTGTGCAAATGCGCATTCATACGGTTAATCCTGTTCATAACCCGATCTGGATTCCCCCAATATCATATACAATATTACTCCATTAATGTGATAGAATGAGGCACTTGATGCGCAAGCTACTACAGTGAGCTGATTTGTCTTGTGGCTTTATCATCTACATCGATTATATACAGTTTGTTTTGACTTCGTTTCTTATAATTGTTCTGTTAAACCAACCAGCTCCCATATTGTGAGACTTAAGGGTTATTGCAAACAAGTAAATTTTTATTGTTCATTTTATTAAAGTCCACATTGATACGTTTCTATCGTTGTTGAGCGTTATTTTCAGTGTTTAATTTCTTATAGTCCACATTTCTATTTGGTACTGTGTCTGAAGGTGTTCTGTGCAGCCTAGTTTCGCTGTGAGGAGTTAAAATGGAGAGATGCGGAGGGTTGGGGGTGGATTCAGTACTCTACGGCAGTGAAGCAATGTAACCATTTTTGCGTGCTCAGAGGAAAGCTCTTTTTTTTTTAGGAGGGGGTGGGGGGGTGATGGCGCTCCACATTGATGTTATGCGCATGCGCTGTAAAAAAAAATTTATCAGAAGCAGGACGGACCGCTGGTAAGAATAAATTGATTATCTTATCGGCAAGTGCATGCTAAATTGTCATCATTCCGCAATATGCCAAAGATAAAGTTGCATCGCGTTTGTCCTCGGGAAAAATGCAAATTACACAGCATTATTGCACAGCGTCAAATTTACCAATTTATAAATGTGAAATAATTAGCCATCAAGCTAATGTTTCCATGAAACTGGAAATATATTGTTACGGCAGGATTGTTACATTTTTACGTTGATAATTTGCTACTGAACAGTCAGTCGACTGAGCGCCGTAGGTATGAAGCGATAACTGCCTCTTATTCAGGCTTGAATACATTAAGTGTGCGCGAAATGTTAAATGGCGTGTTCATGAAGAGTTCACTCCAGTTTACTTCGTAAATATATATATTAATATATATATAGTCGTCCGCCATTTTGCAGTGCTACTGTGGACTAAATTGATGTGGAATAGTAAGACTAAAGGATGCTCCGTGGTCATTAGGTGGGCTGTGTTTCTCAAATAATGCAGCACGTCCGACATGGTCCGTGTCAAGCACACTATCACCGCAAATGTGGAATAAATGTCCAGATACACAGGTTAATCGGACTGCACGGACTGTTTTTATTAACCTATTTACCTATAAACCTCCGTGTTTATAAATCAGTGTCGAGGACATTTATTTGCAGTGTTTGGTAATGGGGTGATAAACCAAAATTGAGTTTATACCTATTATAGAAGCAAAATCGCATAGCAGGTGTATGTCTCCGGGTAGACTGCTTTGAATAAAAGAGATCTTGATCTCTTTAATGCAGTCAGTCAAAAAAAAAAATGATTGTTGGAAAAAAAATGTTTTTTGCAAACTGTCTGACCCTAACTAAAACCCGTAAAGATTGCCATATTAAAGAAACGCCGTCGTCGTGTAATTCCTAAACGGTAATCACTGCCTGAAATGAAAAGAAAAGCGTTGTATAGTCACTGCTTTTGATCTCTTGCATAACTGCCCTCCATATGAAAGAGCTAGGGTGATGTTTTAGAATATATAGCGTGTTATACAAATTACACTGTGCATACTTCTCATGTTCATCAGTAAAAAATATTTCAAAAGTGACTTTAACCAAAATAAGCTTCCCCACCCCCTCTGTGTCAAATATGGCTTTGAGCGTCTTGTCATGAGTGCCAAAGTGGATGTGGACGTCCTGCCAAAAGATGCAGATTCTTCTCCAGAAAGCAATGGCACGTTCCCGTCCAAGGACAGTCTATCTCAGCGCCCTCGACCTCAAAATACCACCACCATCATTTTACCAGGTGATATTAGGCAAAGGGGTTATACCAACGACGGCCTTGCACTGGTCTGCTTGTTTTTAAATGTTTAAAAAAATTATTGGTTGGGGTTGTTTTGGTAAAGGAACAGTGTCTGTTTCTGAACCATTTCAATGTCTTGATTCATAATATGATCCAGCAGTATTATAGCAACCAGCCTGTTTTGAAGTGGTTGTGTGGAATTTGCAACTTAAAAAAAAGGTTTTAATGCGTTCAAAAATACCTCTACCAGCAATCTAAATAATTTGGTTGTTAATTTGTTCCTCACTTGCTTCTGAAGACTCTGTCCTGATACTTTCATTGCATCCAAAGCAATGAAAACATATTAGTGGATGTTCTCAACATGGGGATGGAAACTGAAGTCAGACCCTGTTGCTTTACAGCAATACCATACATTTAGCCTTTTTGGTCAGCAACACAAGCACCACGATCCAATCTGTTCATTTCTCCGACAGCTTCCGCCCATCCGATGCCAAAGATGGATGTGTCCCAAAACCCTGCAAAAGAAGTGAAGGGTGCTGTCTCGGGCGGCCTGGACAGTGGCCCGCTGGGCAGCCAGGTGGGCGGCACCTGCAGCATCGTCCATGTCCTGGAGTGGAAAGAGGGCATGGCCATCCTGCCAGGCAGCAGCCTGAAGGTCAGCAAAGCACCACAACGTCCGCTAAGCCGTCCATTTTAAATCTCTCCCGTGTGGCAAATCGCATTCGCTTGTTAGAAGCCCGTTGGTTTCTGTGGTTCTGTAAAAGCTGAGAGGGAGGAGCTGAGGGACAGTGTTGGTGTTGTGTATGCTCTCCAGCTGTGTGTCGGAGACAGCGGCACACTTGAGGTGATCAGCCAGGGGAAAGTGGGTGTTGCCAACCCGCTCACCGAGGGAGGCGGAGCCAAGCCAGCTGATGGAGAGCACAAACAGGCAGCGAAGCCCACCACAGATCAATCAGCAGCTCTCCAAGGTTCCTCTAAGCTCCTGTTCCAAACACTGTTCCGTAAGACTGTTCCAAAGATCTTCCCAGGTGTACCTGAGGGTACCTTTTTCGCATAACTGTGAATTGTTTAGGAGAATGTGTTTTGTAGCCCTAAAATAGGACTAGCATCACGTCCAGCTCCGACACAGCTCAGTAAGGGCCTGCTAATTAGGAAGCGATTTGAATCAGGTGTGTTGGATATCACGCCGTGCTGCATTCTCCCAGGCCTGGGCGAGACTTCAGCGCTGATTTTAGCATGTTGAGCCATCCAGGACTGAGGGAGAGGAATGCTGGATTAAAACATATCTCAAGCCCCCACAGCAGACGGTGGTCAGTCAGTTCGTGGTGTTTGGCGTCTCTCCGGCATGAAGCCCCGTAACCAGCAGCAGCCCTCGTGTCTCTGCAGGTGTCCCAGTGCTCGCCGCTCCCAGTACGACTGCCTCTGTGGAGGCTGACCCGGCCGTGAAGGGCAGCCCAGAGATCCAGGACGGCTCCGTCCAGCACAAGACCAGCAACGAACAGATGTCCAAGCGGTCCTACCCCGAAGAACTTCGCCGGGAGCCTGTGCCAGAGAAGTAATGGTCCCTTACTGATTACGCACCCATGAGGAATAACAGGCCAGGAGGTTTTGAGGTGTTGTAAAGCCGAGGGGGTAAATGTTCTTATGAGTTGTTATCCTTGCGTGATATCAGTTCGTTTCAGTGTGACACGAAGACTGGCAGAGGACCTCCTGGCATACAAGATTAGTGCCACGTTGACCTGTCCTACATCATTTGCATTTGAAATATGCAAATCTAAAGTCCAGTTGAAAAGCAAAGCAAGCACATACTGCTTCCTGTAGACCATATCAAAAAAGTTAATGTTTCAGCAAAGAAAGTTTATAAAGAGCAACACTAAAAGTGTTGTTTTCATCGAACGTAACCAGAATTTATTTAATGAGTAAACTGGCATGTGGGCACAATTTTTTGTCTTATACCATTTCCACCACCAGGGGGCGGAATGGTTCTAGGTGGAGGTCTTACCTATGCAAGAGATAGAGGACTCAGTCTTATATGCTGAAACAGTGTCCTAAGGAAACAAGATTAGCCGTGTGGCAGAGAACAAGTGCAGATTTTGTGTTTAAGTGTTTGTCAAATTGAGGAGATTTGGACCACTGAGGTACTTTTCAACGTAATATGCAAAGATCGAAGAGCTTGCATGTGTTTTCAGCAAGCTGCTCTGGTTGCTGAGAGACAGTGTGCCTCTCACTCAACGTGGGTTTGCGTTAAGTGATCTCGTGAATATTTAATATAACACCCACACAGACCTCTCAGATTTGAGAAGTTATAATAAGAGCACCAAAAAATTATTAATAAAAACCGGACATACTCTCATAACTGTTAATGCTTGTGTGATTGAGACATAGGGACCAAACTTGGAGTTATTTTAAACCTTTTCTAAATGACTGAACTACTAATAAATAGCATTCTAAAACATATGAGTGCTTCATATGTATTGACTCATAATAAAATGAAATTAAAATCCGTTAATAATGGCACACAGGTGGCACATAAATATGTTTGGTCCCTTTGGCTTGTTTCTTCCAGAACAACCGGCATTGATAGAGTTCCAGAAACCCAGGTGACCTCTCGTGACCCTGAACTGCTAAAGCCAATGAAGAAGAGAAGGAGAAGGGACTACCTGAGCCCCTCTGAGGAAGACTCGGAAGCTGAGACCATGATACACCTGGAAAGGGTAGCAAGCTGCACCTGAACACTGACCACAGTGGTTTGCTCATTAAAGTCACATGCTCCCTTCAGAAAGGCTACTGTGTAATTGTAGTGCATTACACTAACCTAACTTTCTCATTCAAGGAGGAAAAATCTGAGGACTTAAAAATGGAAGGTCAGGGAAAAACAGGTGTGTGTGTGTGTATGTGTGTGTGTGTGTGTGTGTGTGTGTGTGTGTGTGTGTGTGTGTGTGTGTGTGTGTGTGTGTTTGTGTGTGTGTGTGTGTGTGTGTGTGTGTGTGTGCGCATGCGTGTGTGCATGCGTTTGTGTGTGTGTACGCGTGTGTGTATGTGTGCATGCTCCGTTTCCTGAGGCTATGTGTGTGTCATGTCCTAGGGCTTTATGATTCTGTACTGATTTACATCACTGAAACGCACACACACCAACTCTGTGCATCTGGTACTGGGACTTTACCAGTTACTCCATTAAACGTCCTGGGAACGGAGCGTTTCTGTCATGAGATTTCCTCCTCATCTGGGTGAGCTTGAGCTTGAGGTTGCGAAGATGAACCGTGCAGGAACACAATGGCGTGTTTATCTGCGCAGACACCACGGAGCCCAAAGGAGAGGCGTGGTCATGGTCGCGGTATCTCGAGGAACAGAAAGCACTGGCAGCTCCACCCAAACTCTTCCAGGAGGTACTGTCTGCTCACACCATGTCCTCGCACCGGTTGAGTTTATAACCACCAAACCAAACACATTTACACACAAATTCTACTGAGCTGTTAATAGTTGTTTTGTTTTGGCTTTTTTTGCTAAATTGTTATATATTTTTTGTTATTATAGCTTTCGTTACTCTGAATTACAAAATGTCTACATACAAATTGAAAAATCAAAAATACTGAATGGTGGTGTGCAGTTTGTTTACCTTTTCAGTGATCTGGTCTCTCTGTGTGGCATTTACTGGACTTTACATCTTTACTTCTGTCTGCGAAGTCCCAGAGGGTTGCAGAATGTCAGAACCACTTCTGCCAGGGGATGAAGTTGGAGGGTATTGACCCTCAGCACCCCTCCATGTACTTTGTGTTGACAGTTGCTGAGGTAGAGGCCGGCCTCTCCTGATAATCTCCTGCTCAAGCACTCTGTTATTTCTCCATCCGTACCTGAGCCAAAAGCAAACGTCTCCTTCCTCTTGTCCTTCAGGTGTGTGGCTACAGGTTGCGCCTTCATTTCGATGGCTACTCAGACTGCCATGACTTCTGGGTCAATGCCAACTGCCCCGATATTCACCCTGTCGGGTGGTGTGAGAGCACGGGACACAAACTGTACACCCCTAAAGGTGAGCACTCGCGGTAATCCGCTCACCCACATGGCAGGGTTGGACAGACGTTCCTGCCCTCTGCTGTGATAGGGGAGTTGGGAGGTGACAGTGCTACTACACACATCCACATGGCCCTGTGACGTGGGCCCCAGCTGAACAGGACGCTCTGTGAAGTCTCCATTCAGACAGCGCAATGCTATTGCTCGTCTAAGCAATGCTAATGCTTGTCTACCACTGCACATCCAGGGTATAAAGAGGAGGAGTTTTCCTGGGCTAGCTATTTAAAGCTCACCAAAGCACAACCCGCTCCGAAAGAGCTGTTTGCCAGCCCGGGCAAAGTAAGTAGAGTCCTAGCACTGAAACTTTACCCACAATGCACTGCAGTTACTCCCTGGAAACTTTGTGTGTGTGTGTGTGTGTGTGTGTGTGTGTGTGTGTGTGTGTGTGTGTGTGTTTTCCATGCAGACAGATAAGGCGGGCGGATTTGAGGTCGGCATGAAACTGGAAGCAGTCGACCGCATGAACCCCTCCCTCATATGTGTCGCCACGGTGACTGACATTGTGGGAAGCCGTTTTCTTGTCCATTTTGACAACTGGGATGACACGTACGATTACTGGTGTGTCCACGCACTGGATTAACAGATTACGCACCATAGTCCAAGACGACATTTTGTATTCCTGCGTTGTTTTTTTTTTTTTTTCTTCCTTTTTGTTTTAGGTGTGATGCACGAAGTCCATACATTCACCCCATTGGCTGGTGCCAAGAGAGGAGCCTCCCCCTCACTCCTCCTCAAGGTGACTGACACGCCCAATCGCCCAATAGAAACTCATAGAAATCCCCTTTGGAAACAGCATACAACAATTTAAAGAAATATGTTATTTCATTCATTCACTGTATCGTGAAATTAAAGTTCATTCTTAATATTTCCTCTGGAAAGGACTTGATATTCAGTATTTTATTGTTATTGTTGTTAATGTTATATTTACATTTTTGTTTTATTTTTATTATGAGCACACATAGGTATTTTGGATCTAAAACAAAAAGTGCTAGATAAATATTATTACTACTGCTACTATTAATACTACTATTATTGCTATCATCATGCAACCGTTCCACAGACTATCCAGACCCAGGCAAGTTCTCCTGGGAGAGGTACCTGGAGGAGACCGGATCAACAGCTGCTCCTGCAGACGCCTTCAGAGTGGTGTGTAGCACCGGCATCCCACAGCACTGCTGTCCTCAAATACAGACGCTCCTGCCCAGCAGAGGTCTTTGTTTGGAATTAGACACCACACCACACCCCCACATTATCTCTAAAAATGACACCGTAGAAGCAGTCCGCCTGCTATTTATAATACACTAAGTAAAAGACAGTCTAAGCTTACATTATTCTAAATATATGTTATAAAGTATGACTGCAAATGTAAGTCATGTTTTCCTGTTACCTAAATAAAACCTCTGTAGATATCCACTACAGTAACTAATGTAGGTCATAGGCCTGCTTTCTTGTTTCCAAGCTTCTGAAGTATTTAAGAGAGTTACACCAGAGCTGTGTGTTACTTGCCTGTAACTCGCCTGTAACTTGTGTGTAACGCGAGCTCTCTTCCTACCTGCGGCTAGCGTCCTCCGCACAACTTTCAGGTGAACATGAAACTGGAGGCTGTGGACAAGAGGAGCCCGGCACTCATCCGCGTGGCCAGCGTGCAGGAAGTGGACACACACAGGATCAAGGTGAGCACTGTGTCTGGCCTCACACGGGGCTGCGTCTCACACGGGGCTGCGTTTCACACAGGGCTACGTCTCACACGGGGCTACGTCTCACACGGGGCTGCGTCTCACACGGGGCTACGTCTCACACGGGGCTGCGTCTCACAGGGGGTTGCGTCTCACACGGGGCTGCGTCTCACAGGGGGCTGTGTCTCACACGGGGCTGCGTCGCACACGGGCTGTGTCTCACACGGGGCTGCGTCTCACACGGGGCTACGTCTCACACGGGGCTACGTCTCACAGGGGGTTGCGTCTCACACGGGGCTGCGTCTCACACGGGGCTGCGTTTCACACAGGGCTGCGTTTCACACGGGGCTACGTCTCACACGGGGCTACGTCTCACACGGGGCTGCGTCTCACACGGGGCTACGTCTCACACGGGGCTGCGTCTCACACGGGGCTGCGTCTCACACGGGGCTGCGTCTCACACGGGGCTACGTCTCACACGGGGCTGCGTCTCACACGGGGTTGCGTCTCACATGGGGCTGCGTCTCACAGGGGGCTGTGTCTCACACGGGGCTGCGTCTCACAGGGGGTTGCGTCTCACACGGGGCTGCGTCTCACAGGGGGCTGTGTCTCACACGGGGCTGCGTCGCACACGGGCTGTGTCTCACACGGGGCTGCGTCTCACACAGGGCTACGTCTCACACGGGGCTACGTCTCACAGGGGGTTGCGTCTCACACGGGGCTGCGTTTCACACGGGGCTGCGTTTCACACGGGGCTACGTCTCACAGGGGGTTGTGTCTCACACGGGGCTGCGTCTCACACGGGGCTACGTCTCACACGGGGCTGCGTTTCACACGGGGCTGCGTTTCACACGGGGCTACGTCTCACACGGGGCTACGTCTCACACGGGGCTGCGTCTCACACGGAGCTGCGTCTCACACGGGGCTGCGTCTCACACGGGGCTACGTCTCACACGGGCTGTGTCTCACACGGGGCTGCGTCTCACACACGGGGCTGCGTCTCACACGGGGCTACGTCTCGCACGGGCTACGTCTCGCACGGGCTACGTCTCGCACGGGCTACGTCTCACACGGGCTGTGTCTCACACGGGGCTGTGTTGAGCTGGTGTAGCTCTCTGCTATGCTAAAGCAGGTCCACACTGCCCGCATCTGCGCCAGTTCCAGTGGATCAAACAGCTGTTTAATGCCTTATGGAGATCCTGACTGGATTTTGACCTTAATTTGTGTGCTATCATGACACACTGATGCTGGACAGGGTTTGGTTTGTGTGAAAGTATTCAGGGAGTACATAAGGACATTCAGAGTGGTTTAATGAAACTAGTACTGTGCGGATCAAGGAGACAACAGGAGCAGCACCAACAAACATAAACACAAACAAACATAAACATAACAAACACTTTCATTTGTTACATACTACAGCTTAACAGTTTGGATTGAAATGTAAAATCTAGTAAATTTTCATATTTGTTTTGAAGAATTTGTTTATTTCTAAGAATATAAACACATTTAACTCACATTTAACTCACTTCATATTTAAGACATTTCGTATACATAAAGGAAATTACATATAAAACACACCACACACACACTCACACATTCACACAATCCTTCATTTGTATGACATTGTAAGCATATTTATGATGAATACAACATAATTACACTGTTGATACTAATCTAAATAAGTAAATGAGAGTAATGTGTAAACTCATGCGAAGCGCTATGTAATATGTATGTAATTTCCTACATTCCAGGTCATTTAAATGTCACTTTCTCAGGAGGCTATTCTTTGTTATGTCCAGATCCATTTTGATGGATGGAGTCAGGTGTATGACGAGTGGGCAGACTCCGACCACCCTGACATCCACCCGGTGGGCTGGTGTGAAAGCACAGGCCACCCCCTGAAACCTCCACCTGGACCTCCAACCGTCCAGCACCCAGGTGAGAAGCCACTCTCCCTGTCCCATACACACGCACAGCCTCCCAGTACCTCCACCTGGACCTCCAACCGTCCAGCACCCAGGTGAGAAGCCACACTCCCCGTCCCATACACACAAACAGCCTCCCAGTACCTCCACCTGGACCTCCAACCGTCCAGCACCCAGGTGAGAAGCCACACTCCCCGTCCCATACACACGCACAGCCTCCCTTTTCACGCAACTACACGTCTGAGTGATCAGCTCACCAGTCTCTATGTATGATGGACAAGAATGATCGTGTATGATGCTGTGATGTCTTCTGCAGGATCCAGGGAGAACGCTATCACGGGCCAACCCAGCTACACGCCGGCACCCTGTAAACCTGTCCCGCAGTCCCGCAACACCTCCAAGTACAGCTTCCACCACAGGTTGGCAGCACGTAACATTAACTGTTGTGGGTCGGTGGTGTTATGAGTTGGAAACAATCTAGTTTAGTACACGTTCTGTTCATCTGTTCAAATGGTGGTTCAGGGTGTCTTGACATCTTTTTTAAGTATGTGGAAATGTTAGTAATGCTGTGTTAGTAAATGTCAGTGTTGTCTTGGCAATCTCTCCTGTTAATCACTTCCATGCTACATAGTGCGTTCTCTCTGAAACAGGAAGTGTCCTACCCCTGGGTGCGACGGTTCAGGTCACGTGACTGGGCGTTTTACAGCACATCACTGCATATCAGGCTGCCCGTTGGCTGAGAGGAATCAGGGCAGGGTCAAAACTGACCTCTCGGACACAGAGGGATCCAAACGCAATCTCCTTGTCTTTGGCCAGAGGGCTAAAAAGTCTCGCTACCATGGCAGGTACTTCACACCGGGTATCACTCTGGGCTTCACCCTGGTTAGACCAGGCAGTAGGTTGATCTTTCATCCACAGCTGGTTAGCCAGGAGGTGGCTGGCCCAGGGTGGATCTCGGGAAAGGGTTGTCTCTCCTTGTCTCAGTATTTCTCGGGTAGGTGAGGTGAGCAGCCATTCGGAAAAAGAAAAGAGGGAAAATTAGCTCTGTATGGGATCATATGCAGGACAGAGGAAATGTAAACATTTCTGAAGTGTGGCAGCAACTCTGGCATTAAATGATTACAGCCTCGCTAAAAAGGCAGAACCAGAAGGTAACACAGACTTGGGAGCATTCTGAGACAATGGCATCCACCCACTACACCGTCAACAAACTTGAGTGACCACATACAGTGACAGGATGACAGCACCAGCGCCCCAGTCTACCATAAAACCCCTCACCCATGAACCCCTGGATCTGTACCTTTATCTAAGGGGGCACATTAGTTATAAACGCTAAACTAAATAAGTAAGTATCACTCTGGCATCACCCTGGGCATCACCCTGGGCATCACCCTGGGCATCTACAGCAGCAGAGAGTAGCATGGCAGCCAGGACACCACTGCAGATGCATAATCAGTCTGGTTGTGATTATTGAGGTGGTGTTACATATCCATTTGGGTGGAGTCCTTAGTACTTAGTACTGAACTCTTTCAAAGATGTGATTTACAATAATTTGAATTTGTTAAATTTTTTCTGTAATCCCCCCCACCCCCCTCAGGATTGGTCGCCCTCCAAAATATCGAAAAAGTCAGCAAAGAACCTATCAGAGTAAGCATCGTATTTTATAACATGATTTGAATTCACGTTGCTTCTGGTAAAATTTATAATCCGTATAAGTTTGTCTTTGCCAAAATAAGCTATGAAGCTATAATATCTGCTTTCACATCTGATTACTTGTGTGTGCGCGTGTATGCCTGCATCTGTGTGTGTGTGTGTGTGTGTGTGCGTGTGTGTGTGTGCGTGTGTGCGTGTGCGTGTGCGTGTGTGTGTGTGTGTGTGTGTGTGTGTGTGTGCGTGCGTGTGTGTGTGCGTGTGTGCGTGTGTGCGTGTGTGCGTGTGCGTGTGTGCGTGTGCGTGTGCGTGTGTGTGTGTGTGTGTGTGTGTCCGTGGCGTCAGACATGTCCACAGAGAGCATGTATCCTTCCCTCTTCATGTCGGCGCTGACGGCCAGTTCGGACCGCACACTCTCCCTCTGCTGGGAGCAGCACTGCAAGTTGCTGCCTGGCGTCGCTGGAATCCACGCGAGCCAAGTAGCTACATGGAGCGTGGAGGAGGTAGGCGTCTGGAACCACCTCAGAAGGTCTTCACAGCCAGCACATCGTCAGATCTGCAGGATTTAACACGTGGAGCGCTCTGGTTCATCACTGTCCTCCTGTGTCTTCTGTGGTTTGAAGGGGTTTGTTGCACTGTGTTCTCTTTGTCTCCAGGTGTTTGGCTTTGTACAGAACCTTATAGGTTGTGAGGAGCAGGCGAGACTTTTCAGAGATGAAGTGAGCAAATCGCATTCGTCTTCATTCACATTCAAACGTCTTCAATCATCTTCTTTGTCGCTCTCTGTTGGGTGTCCAGTCATTCTCGTCTCGGCATTAAAACCCATTTTCCTCCCCAGATGATTGACGGAGAGGCTTTTCTTCTGCTGAGCCAGACTGACATTGTGAAGATAATGAGCATTAAACTGGGTCCTGCCCTGAAGATCTACAACTCCATCCTGATGTTCAAGAGCACTGATGAAGGACTGTAGTCCACTGTGTGTCTCTTCAGATCTATGTGACATGCCTGTTCATCCAGAATCCATTACCCATCATGTGATTGGTGTTTACTGATGTCCCCACCAGAGAGAGAGACAGAGAGAGAGAAAGAGAGAGAGAGAGAAAATATTTTAAAAAATTAATAAGCAAAAAAACATCCACCAAACAGGGGAAGGAAGAGTTAAATAAGGCCTAGCTGAAGCCAAGCTGATGCAGCTGTGCTTTTTAGAAAAGCAGAACGCAGCATTATGGGAGAAGACACTCCGATCCTAAGCCAACTGCTGTGGGCTATCCTGGGTAGTCATTGTTCTTTCTGCTCCAGCCAATCAGGACCTTCTGTGTGGGTGTGAGCTGTCTGCTCTTCACTCCAGTGCTGCCTCAGAGTGGGAACACTGGTTGACCAGTTTCCCTTGACTATGTGTTCCAGAAGGTGATCTCATTGTTGCTTGTGAAACATCACGTAAAGTAGAGATTCCCGTTCTGTTATCCAACCTCTTAGGGGAGTGTCCGAAAGGGGACGTATTGTCTATTCCTCAGTCAGAACCAAGCAGTTTTGGTCCACAGAACAGCTGTTGCAGATATTTCTATGAAAACCCTGGGTGGCCCCAGACCAATCATTCTTCTAAGATGGGATTATTAATATTTGGAGTCACAAACCAGTAGCACTTTTAGCAGCACGGACGTAGTTTTGGGGGGGGGACGGGGGGGACATGTCCCCCCCACTTTTTCAAAAGCCGGTTTTGGTCCCCCCCAGTTTTTACAGTTAAAACCAAATATTTAAGTAGCGACGAAGTCATGTCCCCCCCACTTTTTAACGGTTAAAAAAACAATATCCAAATAGCGACAAATCTAGCACTAGGATCATGCAGCTCCGAGCTCCCCCCCCCCCCCCCCCCGCTCAACAATTTTTGTTCACAGCGCTCAACAATTTTCATTCAACCCCCCCCCCTCCCCCCCCCCCCCCCCCCCCCGCTCAACAGTTCGCCACCCCAGGTTGTGTCCCCCCCACTTATGAAATCAAAACTACGTCCATGTTTAGCAGTGTGGTGTTGTATGTGAACAAAGGTGTTCTACATAAAAAATAAGACAGGTGTTAAGTAGCACTTTTTGACAGCATGCTGTTGTATGTGAACAAACGTGTTCTACGTAACAATGTGCGAAGTGTTCATTAACATCTGAGCATTTTCCAACAGATTTGGTGCTACCCCGAAACCTCTTTTAACCCACAATAATGTTTATGCACTTTATATGATCGACCACTAGGTGGAGTAGATGCATATTTTGAGCCAACTGAAAAGGAGTATCAGGGCAATCTCCAGTGTTTTCCCTTCAGACTGTTTCTGGAGGTATTTTGTTGCTTATCAAAATAATGAACTTGTATTCATTTTTTGTTTGTTGTCGTTGTTAATTGACAGGGATTGGAATTGAACACCTTCAACGTAAATCTTAATCTGTTTTTGGTGAACTATTCTCTCTCTGATGGGAAATTATAATAATGTACAGTTCTTGAGTAAAAATGCCATTCAGCTCATCAACATAAATAAACGTTTAATTCAAGCCCTGCTAGACGGGTTCTGTATGTTAAAAAAAATTGTCATTTTACACAACCTGCATATACTCTGTAGAATATTTTTTGGCGTAATGCCTTAAGTAGTCGAGCGCACCACATCGTACACACGTCTCCGTGGGCAAAACACTTAGTTGATCATTCACTCGCAGTTTTGGCCTAAGTGCTAGAATTTGTTGCGATCTGACGTTTATGAGGCGCCTAATGGTGCAAATAAGCGCCGAACTCCGCAACACCGCGGCGGGACTCAGAGCTCCTCAGACGCGTGGACGCAAGCTACGAGAGTTTCACTTTAGTTACCACAGCCAAGGTAGGAAAAGTGTTGTAAATAAAAACTACTAATACAGTATTAGTATACAGTAATACTAACCACGTCGACTCACGTTACTGCGGGTTATACATTTCTGTTTAATAAAAAAAAAGTTCAGATCGCATCTTGTTTACCAAATGTAGGCTACAGTTTCGTATTGTGCGTTTAACAACAAATAAGTGTTTGAGCTCTTCGACTCTTCATTTTTACTATAGTATAGCTACATAAGTAGTTATCAATTGTCAGGGATTAGGTCATGAATTTGTATTATTATTATTTTGTTTATATAAGAATAATTTATCCCGGCACCACCAGAAACATAAAACATAGGGCTAATGCTAGTGCACCTGCAAGTTTAATGCATAGAATTTGAATAATAATTCATCGTTTTAATTGACTATTAATAGATATTAGAATAGATATTAGAATTCTAATTGAAAATTATAATATTTGACATTTAGCATACAGGAAAAATAATTTTTGCTAGTTTGTTTCTGTTTTGTCATGCAAAATCATGAATGCCGAGCAGTAAATAGAGGCTAATTGTCAAATTTCTTATGGAAAGAGAGTATTTACTATGTAAACCTAATGAGAGCTCTTGTGTTACAACGTCCTTCATGGGTTTGCTTTGGACAGCAAACCTGAAGATCCAGTTTTTTTCGAAGCTACCGCCTCTATAGGCAAGCTGACAAACACTTGATAGTGGTCGAGTCATCAAACGCTGACGACTTCGCTTTTTAGACCCGATTCAGATGTAGCCTCTCGTCTGGGAACAGGAGACATTGTTATGGATAAGACGATGGCACATTGTAATCAAGTAAGTCGATTCCAAGCGCGTGCCAACCGTTCTGAGCTTTTCACCTGACATTATAGACTTCATGATTTCATTTAACGAATTTGTGATTCAGCCGCTGTCACCGTCGTCCAGCGATGTCAATCTTGGGGCCTCAGCGAATCCTCAGTAAGTTACTTCTTGCTTGTTTTTCAGTTTATATATATAAATTGAATATATATATATATATATATATATATATATATATATATATATATATATATATATATATATGTCCCCTCCAGATTTATATTGACCCCATCCGAAATCTAGCATCTACAAGCATAAACGTATATATTGTACAGCTTGGTCCCCCTCACTTCAGAATTTCCATCTGCGCTGATGATATATACACACACACACACATACATACGTACATACATACATACATATATGTACTTGTTCTGAAGTGCACAGAGTTTCCAGAAGAGAAGCACTGACTTGCACATCTTTGCTTGCACAGCTGATGAAGGACTTCTCTCTGAAACGTCCTCTCTGGAAACTCTTATGTACTTCATTACATTTTTGAGTATCTCTACATTTCATACTACAGTACACTGCAGTTACTCACCTGGAATAATTTTGAGATTGTCTTTGATATGATATTGAAAAAGTACCAAAAGTTTGGAATTGGGCATGTTTTATGCAGGCTTGGAGTGTAGTTATGTGCTGGCATGCTGGCTTACCGTGTACTTACATACATGAAAATATGACCTTCAAGTGTTTGTAATCTAGAATGTTTTGATACACTTTTAGCTACATCCACTAAGTGTATTTCAATCTGGTGCTAATTTTGTGCCTTGTCTGGTTTCAGTGCCAAACCCACAGACTTTGATTTTCTTGCTGTGATTGGAAAAGGAACCTTTGGAAAAGTAGGAGTGTTAGGAGGCCTTGCAATATGACTTGAGAAATGATTAACTTTTTAATAGCAAGTCTCCTGAACTTTGTTTACTCTGCTATCTTTAGAATATATAGCACAGAAGATTCTATATTAACTGGAATGTTTTCTCAAGGTAATAATAACATGCCTTTTGAATTACATTATCAATTGCAGGTGCTTCTGGCCAAGCTCAAAGTAGATGGAAAATTTTATGCTGTGAAGGTTTTGCAGAAAAAATTCATATTAAAGAAAAAAGAGGTTTGTACTGCTAGTCATTTCACATCATTTTTTTGGTACATCTTAAGGAGACTTTTTACGACACTTGTTTGATAATGTGCTAAGAAGTGGAATTGTGAGTAGCTATGACTAATTTTCTGCTGCTGTAGTAATGATAGGTTAATGTAATCACAGGCTTCTTCTGTCCTTTGTACCATGACAATCATTTATAGGTCTTAGCTGAACACTTAACTTTTCTTTTAATGTGTCTGTGTTTTGTGATGCTGCTTCCCCTAACACTCTGAATTTTGCAATGTCACCACTTGTGAAATGGGCTGAAATCCTGCGAAACAGCATCACTTGTAATGCAGGGGTCTATCAGTCACACAAGCCCATTGTCTCCTGTAAGCAAAACACACTAAGAAGAATGTGCCACTGTTTGAGGGGTGGCGTGAGAGTGCCATTGTGCCTGACCTTTATGGACAAGCAACGCTGCTGTGTCACGCCGCGTCATGGTCGTTGCATCAATGCTGTTCTGTGTCTCCCAGCAAAAGAACATAATGGCAGAAAGGAGTGTCCTCCTGAAGAACCTGAAGCATCCCTTCCTGGTGGGCCTCCACTACTCCTTCCAGACGTCAGAGAAGCTCTATTTCGTCCTCGACTATGTCAACGGTGGGGAGGTAGAGTCTAACCTTGGCCATGACCGTGCGTGTGCCTTCACCAAGGCGGATATTTGCTATCACGCTGTTCCCATGATACCTTGCTTTTGTCTGGGCTAAGAGTTCACATGCAGGTCAGATAATGTGTGAATGCGTGCATGAACCATCCCCTTTCTTTTATTGTCAGTTATTCTTCCACCTCCAGAGAGAGCGGTGTTTCTCTGAACCGCGAGCGCGCTTCTACACAGCTGAAGTGGCTAGTGCCATCGGCTACCTCCACTCCCTCAATATCATTTACAGGTCAGTTTCTGGGTCATTTTCTGAATTACATTCATTGCTCAGTTTCACATCCTTCTCTAATCTTCAATGTGTTCATCCAGGGATCTGAAACCAGAAAACATTCTATTAGATGCCCAGGTAAGGGGATTTTCCATTTTTGACTCAAAATTTGTTGTAGCATCCTTGGAAGTGTGTTGTGATTTTATGCTACACACCACTGCTTGCTTTAGGGCCATGTTGTTTTGACTGATTTTGGCTTGTGTAAAGAAGGATTGGACCCAGAAGCCACCACCTCAACCTTTTGTGGAACACCCGAGGTGAACACCATAAGAAAAACACTTGATGAGACTGCATTCCACCTCTGATTCCATCTTATATCACTACTAGAAGTTCTTCTTTTGTGTTATTACAGTACCTGGCCCCAGAAGTTCTCCGGAAGGAGTCGTATGACCGCACAGTGGATTGGTGGTGTCTGGGGGCTGTGCTGTATGAAATGCTCTTCAGCTTAGTGAGTTCCACCACCAAAACCTCTTTGTACACGATTAGCTTTGCAACACTGCTTACCCAAAGACAGCATGAAATTTCACTGTCTAAAAATAGAATTTTCTCTTCACAAATTGTGTCTTTTGCAACGTGGCACACACAGCCTCCTTTCTACCACCGTGACGTAGCAGAGATGTACGATGGCATCCTACACAAGCCTCTGCAGATGCCACCCGGCAAGTCTAACGCGGTGTGTCACCTGCTCCACGGACTGCTTCAGAAGGACCAGCATCGCAGACTAGGGGCCATCGCAGACTTTGTGAGTAAACCTAAATGGGGAAGGGTGACTGAGCCATGTTACTTTCTAGACCTGCAAAATGTAGCAATGAGTGCAAAATGCGTTGTGAGATTTTATATCCTACTAGGGTGCTGTTGTAGTTAATGGCACATTCCACTGGAAAATGAGGATTTTTTTTTTATCTAGGTTCTGCTAATCTCCCTAGAAAGAACACTGATGTAACTATTAAGGTAATGGAATCATTGTTTTTGTTTACAGCTCGAGATAAAAAATCATGTGTTCTTCAGCCACATTAATTGGGATGACCTCGTTCACAAACGAATCACTCCTCCTTATAACCCCAACGTGGTAGGTTGTGAACATTATTCTTGACATATCATGTATAAAGAACTTATATATATAATGTGTATATATATATATATATATATATATATATATATATACATTTTTGCAGTGAAATCGTTACATAAGTGTGCGTTGACTGTGCTACTCCAATTCCTCCAGAGAGGTCCAGCTGACCTCCAGCACATTGACCCAGAGTTCACCAGAGAGATGGTACCCAACTCAGTGGGTCGCACTCCAGAACTGACACCCAGCCTGGCTGCCAGCAGCTCTGGGGCTTTCAACGGCTTTTCCTACGTCTCCACTGAAGACAGCTTTCTCTGAAAGTGCCGAGGCTTTGCTGTAACCTGCCTGCCTTCAAATGCTGAGTAATTTAATCTCAAAGCTGACTGAACCTTAATCAGTGATTCATATTCATATGTGAATATATTCAGAGAGTTTCAAAGCAGCAGGGTTGTCTGCTTTGTAATTAAAACAAGTGTTCCTGCACTGACTATAAGCTTTCTGAATGCCTTTGCTGAGCCCCAGAGGACAGGCCAGCATGTCCAACGCTGACAACACTGAATGCTGAAACTTTTCCTTTCTTTGCACCAGTTACAGATGAGGTAAAAATGTTAGAGTCAGATGAAATAGGACAGTAGTTCACCATTTATAAACCACCACCCACCTACACCCCCTGGTCAAGAAACTGATGTGAATATTTTCCACATTTGTGTGTCTGTCACTTGTCCGTTAGTGTGTATAGTTAAATGACTATCCTCCTGTCTGACATTTCTGACTCAGTACTGGACACTGTATAAAACAATGGGTCCAGGTTTAGAGATTATAACTGGATACAATGTAGCTGTACTTGTTGACTGCCTTATAACTACTGCTAAACCTAGATGCATTTACGGCTTCTTTTAAGGCAAATGTTATTATTAGTAACAACTTAAGTGACTGCTGAGTGATTGAAGGGTAAGCAATTAATTAAACTATATGTTGTGCATTTTGTGTTGTTATATGAATGCCAAATTATTGTACAAGAAGGTATAGTAAAAAAAAAGAAAAAGAAAACTGCATTACTGCATTCCCTGCATTATTACCATCATGAAGTAATTTCCATGATGTAAATTTTGATCTGACAATAATATTTTCACACATGGCTGAGTTTGGATAATAATGGAAGCAGCGAGAGAGCAGCGAGAGAGGAGCGAGAGAGCAGCGTGAGAGCAGCGAGAGAGCAGTGTGAGAGCAGCGAGAGAGCAGCGTGAGAGCAGCGAGAGAGCAGCGAGAGAGCAGCGTGAGAGCAGCGAGAGAGGAGCGAGAGAGCAGCGTGAGAGCAGCGAGAGAGGAGCGAGAGAGCAGTGTGAAAGCAGCGAGAGAGCAGCGAGAGAGGAGCGTGAAAGCAGCGAGAGCAGCGAGAGAGGAGTGTGAGAGCAGCGAGAGAGCAGCGTGAGAGCAGCGAGAGAGCAGCGAGAGAGCAGCGAGAGAGCAGCGAGAGAGGAGCGAGAGAGCAGCGTGAGAGCAGCGAGAGAGGAGCGAGAGAGCAGCGTGAGAGCAGCGTGAGAGCAGCGAGAGAGCAGCGTGAGAGCAGCGAGAGAGCAGCGAGAGAGCAGCGAGAGAGGAGCGAGAGGAGCGAGAGAGCAGCGAGAGAGGAGCGAGAGAGCAGAGAGAGCAGCGAGAGCAGCGAGAGAGGAGCGTGAGAGCAGCGAGAGAGCAGCGTGAGAGCAGCGAGAGAGCAGCGAGAGAGCAGTGTGAGAGCAGCGAGAGAGGAGCGAGAGAGCAGCGTGAGAGCAGCGAGAGAGCAGCGTGAGAGGAGCGAGAGAGCAGTGTGAAAGCACTGTGAAAGGAGCTCGCCTTTCGCTCCCTGTGTAGGCACTGTTTGTTTAGTTACCAGCAGCTGATACAGTCCAAGTGACTTCACCCATGACAACACACGCACAGGTCTTGTTTGTATTTGTATAATCAGAAGTGATACTTAATAGCACAACATTGCATGAGAACTTTATTTCAAGATCTCATACCACTTTGTTAAAAAAAATGTTTATATAATCTGGCTATCTTAAAATTATCTAACAGTTAACAAAATGTGAAACCCTAGATTATTATTTTAATTTATTTTTTTAGAATCAAATAAGGTTACTTATTTAAGACGATATAGCAACAAATATTTTTACTGTGTAATGGGATGTAGTAAGATCTTCCTAGATCATTACCTAAAACAAAAAGTACAACATAAATTCTCCATAAATCAGTGAACACACAGTACACTATGCCTGTGATGGTGTTTCTCCTTCTCTGTTATTCCTCGCACCAACGGATGAAGAAGCCGATGAAGAGAAGCCCAAAGAAAATGGCCAGAAAAATGGAGAGCATCACATGGTTGGCCAGGGGGTGAAGGAGAAATGCTCCATACACATAGACGCTGAACGTGCTGCTCAGTTCACTGAGGGAAGACAGGGCAAACAGATTTCTCCTCTGTTGGGGATTTGTTAATACCTGTAAATGGCATCCACTACTATTGCTTTGAAAATGTACATCCCGTTGTACTCGGAGAAGATTATTGCGTTCCCAGCATTCTTTCTCAGAACCTGATACTCTGCCTTTGGATTTAGGAGCTCCGGTCCATCTGGATCTTTGCAGCTTTTATAATTCTGAAGACCAATCAGAAATGAGTAGCAAAAAACCACCAAGCTTCACAGAAACCATACATCCTTTGGATTAGAAGGAACTTACCCATGCTGCGTTTGTTATCAAACTATCATGGCAATTAATAAATATGAATGACATTGGGTCATCGTGTGTGTTGACCCTGTGGGTGGGGGGGGTACCGCTCTGGTCAAGGCAGTGTTGGGGTAAAGATGGCTTTGGCGAGACAGCATGGAGGTCCAGTTCTGAGGCTGAGAAACACATTTTGCATCTCTGACCGACTGCAAATACTGGTAGTTGTACATTCCGTTCGCTCCGAACATCACAAAATCTGCTGGCACGTACTCCACAAACTGGTCTCCGTTCCAGCTGAAACCAGGACTGGAGGGTCAAGGTTGGCAACACTTCAAATCAAGACCGTAGTTTCTGACACTCGTAAGGTCATTTAAACAGCGTTAGAATGGACTTCTTTGTCAACATATAAATTACAAGCAAACGACTCAGCAAAACGTTGTGAATGTGCTTGAACTGTTGCTTGGTGTATAGTTTAGCAAGCCAAAGCGAAACTCCTAATGTGCTGAATGCGAGCAGTCTTGACAATCATGAGGGCATGTGCCAAGCGAAGCAAAATACAGCCACAGGAAAATGCAGTTCCAGGTCCGGGCTCCGTGTCCGTGATAACACAGACATGTAAGCAGGACTGTCTGTTGAACAGTGAAGCCAAGGTGTCTGCTGGGTGTCAATTACAGTCAAAGTCAATGGAAGTTAGTATGGTGGATGAATAACCTGTTCAGTATGTGTAAATCCTGCTTGTTTGAGTGTTGTCATAATGTAATACAATCTGATGAGTCATCTTTGACTCCACAAAGCTAATCAGGGTAGCTTACACCTTTTAAAAAACTTGAAAAGTTGGACGTAATAATCATAAAGAACTTTCAGAAGAACTGTCCATGTACATAGTAGGAATGAAAAAAAATGTGTAACACAATGTTTTAGTGAATCTGAAAGCACAAAGCAGCCCACTAGCTTTAATACTGTACTCATAAAACACTAACAGACAATATTCTGTTCTTGTGGATATAACATAATTTGGTTGCAAGCAAAAGACTTACAGCTCCAGGGTTGGTTTCCATGGCATGTTGTAATAGACGAGTAAGGGACAGTAATAAGTGGTAAAGTCATACTGCATGTGGAGATCTTTGCTGGCCGAGTTTGGCCTGAACAGATGCTCTGGGTCATAGACACTTCTGGGGATACAAGAAGAAGCATTTTATTTCAAACTGAGATTTGCACATTCTACAGTTGGCAAATATGTATTGCTTCAGTACAGAAACTCATAATTTATGGTGTCTACTTTGGAATGGTGTAGGAAAGGTTGTCCTGAAGCACATTTTGGGTCAAGATACCCCTGGAACATGTTGCTATATTGGTAATAAGACAATATTGTAAGAAAGCAACAAAAATTCAAAATGAGCATATTTGCAATGCCATGTGTTTTTATGAGGAAAGGGCAGATTGAAGGAATAAATGTTCCTCCTACCTCAAAACACGTATCTGCTTTTCAGGAGGACATCCACTATGACGTGGGCTTTCTAAAACAAACGAATCGAATCAAGTGTTTTATGATCTTTCACTATCAAATACTTATCATTACTGTTTAGAATGTAATAATAATTATTAAATATAGCCGCAAGCGGCAATTGCGGGTTCACACACGAAAAAGGCAAAAAAGCCCAAAAAATTGGCAAAATGATTCAGATCAGAAGTAAATCACATGCTGTGATTAGCTTTGTGTGTATGTGTGTTTGTGTGTTTTTTTATTTAAGCAGTACATCTTGGCTTGATCCAAGGAATGCAACAGAAGTAGAATTTTGTTTCTAGGCCCTACAGTGTGAAAGATATTGGAAAATAAAAGTGAAAAGAAGCTGTTTGGGTTTGGCCAGTGTGTGCTCTACAGATAGTGTGTGATGACATCTGCGTGTGTCAGAAAGGGAGACACAGAAATAGCACATCTGGCTAGGGCTGCATCTATGTGAACAGTATAGGAAGGCCTGCATGTGTCTATACATGATTGGGACTGTATATTACCGACAGAGAGAGATTCAGGGAGCCAGAGACTATGCTTTGTTAATTCACTCCTTGCACACCTTGCACGCCTAACATGACTGTCCGTGTATTCAAAGTATGAACGTAGTCTGCAAAGCCTGCCATAACATGACTGACATGACTGGTATGACTGACATAACTGATATGACTGGAATGACTTCACTGGCATGATGAACAAAAATAACATGACTGATATGACTGACAACTGGCATGACTGGAATGAGTGACATGACTAGCATGACTGTAATGACATGACTGATATGAGTGACATGACTGGCATGACATGACTGATATGACTGACACGACTTATGTCTGACATGACTGGACTGACATGACTGACATCTGCTTGTGTCAGAAAAGGAGACACAGAAATAGCACATCTGGCTAGGGCTGCATCTATGTGAACAGTATAGGAAGGCCTGCATGTGTCTATACATAATTGGGCCTGTATAAGCATTGTTTAGAGTAAATAATTAACCTTGGATTTGAATACATGTAGCGTGCTCTGAAGTATCAGTGTCCATTTAACTGGCTTATGAGTCACCAAGGCCCAAAAGGTCACAAAACATTGTAATGGCAAAACAATTCAGATAATAGATCTAAATCACTTGCTGAGATTATCTTAGTGTGTCTTTGGATGACAAAAATAAGCTAAACATCAGTTAGTGTGTTGGAAATGGCTAGAGAACTGTGTATATGAAGCATAATTGTAGTCCTGTGTGTGAATGTGTATGGAGAAAAAAGTTAAATATCTGTGTGTGTGTTTTAGTCAAAGAGTAATGGGTATACATGGCTAGGGCAGTGTGTATGTTAAACCTATAAGTAGGTGTGTGTGTGTGTGTGTGAGAGAGAGAGAGAGAGAGAGAGAGAGAGTGTTTTCAAAAACAGAAGCTAAACGTCAGTTTGTGTGTTTGTATCTGGGTTACTCATAGAGAAATGGGTAGATATGGCAAGGGCAGTGTGAAAGCTACAGAGGCCTGTGTTTTTGTAAGTGCATGTGAAAGAGAGGGGGGGGAGGTAGAGCCCATGGGTTGTAAAGTGTTGGAAGCAAGGGGGAGTGTGAGGGGAGTGGAGGAGGGGGGGGCAGAGTGTGTGAGAAAGGCACGTGCGTGTGTGGCTTAGCAGCTGTGTATGCCTCCCTCCACTGCTTTGTATGGAAAATGAAAATATTCACTGTAGAGCTGTTTGTGGACGGATTTGGCTCAAAATTGGCACATCGCACCACAATGGTCATGTGAATGTGGATTTCAATTTCCATAATAATCAGACATACTATGGCGTAGTTATTGAACTGGGAATTTGATGTGTTATGATGGTAGCATTGTGATGCATATGAAAAATATTAATTTGTCAAAAACTTAGGATTTTTTCGCTAATCTTAGCATTTCAGAGTCTGCTGAGTATTACAAGGTGTGATTTAAGGTGATGGAGTTAAAATGCTAGGACTAGTATGAAAATGGCAAGTTATATATATTTGATAATAGTGAAAAAGTGGTACATTTTTGCAAAGCACATGTAATTACAAAGTTGTTAGGAATTCTGCATACAATCATATGAGTGCAAGCATTTCTTGATAAGTGAAAATATGTAGGAGAAATTCAGGATTTTCTAGTATAGCGCCACCTAGTGGTGCAATTCCCTTCCAACATGAGTATGTCTTAGAGGGTGTGTACATGAACATACCATGTCAGTTTCATGTGTATATACCTATGGTAAGTCTGTCAAATGGCCAATTAATTAAAATTAAAATTAATTGGCTTATGGCGGCCATGTTTTTTGAGTGATGAGGTCATCATTGTGTGTCTTGATACCACTTGACCCCATGATGATGCCTGTAAAGTTTTGGCTTGATGTGACTAATGGTTTCTGAGAAACAGTTTTACCCATGTTATAGCGCCCCCTATTGGACAATCGTGGCCAGCTTTGACCTGTGACCTCTGTGTCATGTGTCCTAACAACTGATAAATTTTCATGAAGATTGGTCAAAGCATTGTTGAGATATAGCTGCTGAAGTAAATTTGGCCACGCCTCAGAGCTATTGATTGACATGTGACAGCCAGGCTGTATGGCAATGTCACAATGTTGGCGATGGGTTTTGATAATGAGATTCTTCTGAGTAGTTTGATACCAAGACTGTGGTGATCAGACGAAAAACCAAGGAGTAGTAGGCAAAAGTAGGTTTTGCATATTATGCAAATTAGCAAAAAATCTAAGTAGGCGGAGCTTCATAGTTGTATATGAAATGTCCTATTGAATTGAGCCAAGGAATGCATAGGAAGTGGAATTTTGTTTCTATGACTTATGGTATGGGAGATATGGGCCAAAAAGTCACATAGTGTGCTATAGCGCCACCATCAGGCCGATGTGGGTCCCTATAAGTGTGTGTGGTCCTTGTGACCTAGAGAACAAGTTTGGCAAGTTTGGTGTGTCTAGGCCTTACGGTTTAGGCTGCAGTATCATTTATAGACAGCAAAATGGGAAAAAGAATAATAATAATAATAAGAAAAACGCTAACAATTACAATAGGGTTCCCACACTATGTGTGTGTGAACCCTAATAATAACAACAGGGTTATAATAAGTAATCTGTTTTCACCAAAGGGTTATGGTCTTTGCACACTATATGTCTTCCCATCAGGTCTACTGTGACTGTGGATTCCTTTGTCCTGAGAACTGATAGACGAGAAAACGCCAGCTGCATAACACTGCCACCTCCTGGAGGATCGTGCAAGTGCACCCAAGATGAAACGCTAGCTCAAGTGCTAGCGACACTGAATTCCAAACCCACCATGTAGATAAATTCAAATACTCACACCCTGAATCTTAGGGATGCGAGTGATGCAAGTGCATTGAATAAAAATATGGATGAACTCAAACAAACAAACAAAACAAAACAAAGCTTCCATATATTATTTTTATTATTATTATTATTATTATTATTATTATTATTATTATTATTATTATTATTATTCCTACCCATGCAACATATCTGTACTGTAGCTTCACTGGCTCTTAATGGATGAATTGTGATATCCTGATTTGTGATGTTCAACACGTAAGGACAAAAGCCACGCAAAGGAAACATACATATATTTGAGCATGAATTTGAAAGTCTTCAAAGACAAGCAGTACATGAGCACATCTGAGTGTGAGACTACCAGTCTATAATTGTAATTTCCTCTAACAGTCATGTCGTCCTCCATGCATACAGTATCAGGGGTGATAGTGGGAAAAATTCCTGAGCCTGAAATTTTCCTGAGCGGTGGGTGGAAGTGTACCATATTTTGAATATTTCATAATTAATCTTTAAATTAATTAATAATAAATAAGTCAGGTAATCATTATGATGAAATAAAAAAATAAATTTATATTAATATTCTGAGAAAATGCTGTAACCTAAAGATTCTGTTAACACAATTACACACTATGTAAAAAACAGGCATGATTAATTATTTATTCATGACTGTTAGTAAATTATAGGATACCAGACAAGTCAAAGAAATTATGC